>NC_056729.1:1222754967-1222942067 GCF_019279795.1 Protopterus annectens | reverse complement strand
CTTATGGTAGTGGAGCCTTTCATCATCTTTCATGCAGACAGGGTGTCCCTCAGGACCAATCTCTCCTTCATGCCCAAGGGTGGTATCCAGTGTGGGTCTTAATCAATCCATTCATTTGACAACCTTCTTTCCTAATCCACAGAACAAAGGTGAATGGATACTGCACTCCTTAGATTTTACTTGGACAGGACTAAACCTCTCAGGTAATTTGAACAGTTGCTGGTGGCATTTGCTGCAGGGGCAGAGGAGAAGGACATTTCAAAGCAAACCATTTTTGCTGTGGATAGGCCATTGCATTCATTTCTGCTATAAGTACCATGGAAAACCTGTCCCACGGGGGATAAGAGCACATTCAACCAGGGCTGCATCTACCTCTACAGCCTTTCTCAGAGGTGTTCCTACCAGGGACATCCTAGAAGCTGCTACCTGGAGTTCTGTACATACTTTCACCAAGCATTACCATTTGCCAATTTTCTCTAAATCCAGAGCTGGCTTTGCCACCGCAGTCTTGCAGGGCCTTATAGCTGGTCCTCATGCTATCTAATTTCCTCCACCCATCCTTAGCTTTGAGAATCTACCCAAATGTGATGACTGCAACAGTGAAACGCAAAGAACATAGTACAGTTGTGTACACTTGCCATGTATGTAGATGTTAGAGTGTATTCACTGTTGCAGTCCTGGTTACCCTCCCTCCAGCCTCCTGACTTCTTTTGGCTATACCTCTATCCCATTTTACTATGCTTAAAGCTTTTTGGTGTATTTGCTTTTTTGTTGGAGGTGTAACCTTGTATATGTATTTAATTGCTTCCCATTGGGGGGCACCTGACATCTGTGGCAAGAAAAACTGATTTAATGGCGTTAGCTGCATGCTTTACACCCCTATCTGACGTCATGGAAGATAAGACAGCAACCGATGCAGGACCCAAGACTTTGATAATCAGGCCGACTGAGGGCTACTGCAAGCAGATAACCCAAATGTGATGACTGCAACAGTGAATACACTCGAACATCTACATTTATGATAAGTGTACACAGCTGTACTTTCCCTTAACTCAACCCCGTGTATAGATGCTTCACAGAGATGTGTTTCTGGACATTCTCCATCAGTGGGGTAGCCCTCAAGTACATCTGTTTTCCTCCGTCTGAACAGACAGCTTCCTCTATTTGGTGCCAGATTTCCAGGTCCCCTGGTTTGCAAGGTGGACACCCTATCGTTTCTTGGAAGCAGAATTTTTTTGTGCATACCCCCATTCCTCTCATTCCAAATGGTCCTGTTCAGGATTCAGCAGGACCAATCAAAAATCTTGCTGGTGACTCTTTTGGCCAAGACAACATTGGTTCCCTCTTTTTCTGCATTTAGCCAAGGGCAATCATCACGAGTTATCTCGTAGGATGGACCTACTCACAAGACGAAGCATCTCTTATCCATCCCCACCTGTTGACATTGCAGCTGACTTTGTGTGTGACAGGATTTTGATTCCTTTCAGACATCCTTTTTTCTGAGGATGTGCTTAGGTTTCTGCAGGAGGCCAAAAAGCCCAATACTAGGAAATCTTTTCTGTTAAGGTGCATTCTACTAGGGCTGCGGGTTCTTCTGATGCTTTTTCAAGAGTTTGGAAACTACCTCCATTCTTGAAGCAGCTACCTGGAATTCTGTACATACCGTCACCAAACACTACAAGTTGGATGGAATCTCCAGAGAGAGAGAGATGATTTTGCTAGGCCCATTCTTCATGGCTTTCTAGAAAGCTCTACTGCCGTTTCGACCTCTTAACTTTTCTCATGAGCTGTGATACTTTCTATAATGTTATGAATATTGCAACAGCAGAATAGAAGCACATAGCATGGTTGTGTAAAATCTTAACGTAACGATAGATATCCTTTTCTTCACTGTTGCAGTATTTTGTCCCTCCCTTTTAATCCCCTGGTTTTTGCTTTTTCTTATGGTTGTATGATTCACCTCTGTTTCCTTGGGCTGGTGTTCCTTCTTGGGGATTCGTTTCTGACTATAGTACTTGCGGATGTCGCTTTTATGGCACGCATACAAGGCATGTGTGTGACATCTCATGTATACCCAAGTAGTAAAAGGCTTTGGTATACTGGTTTGATGTCTGGTCGCCCTTGGCAGCGAATCCCTCATGTTACGAATACTGCAGCAGTGAAGAGAAAGACATCTGTTGTTATAGTAAGGTTTTACACAACTATGCTATCTAGAGGATGCCTACCTGCATATCCTTATCTGGCCTTCCTGCAGAGATTCCTCAGATTTTTCTCTGGCTCCTCACATTAGTTTACTCCTCTGCCTTTTGGTCTTTCTGCAGCCCCAAGAGTGTTCACAAAGTGCCTAGCCGTGGTAATAGCCTTCTGTTGCACACAAGGAATTCAAATTTTCCCCTACCTGGGTGATGACCTGATCCAGGCTCCTTCTTTAGAAACCCTTCAGCATCTTCAATTCATTGTTTATTTGCAAACAGGTCTAGGTTTTACCATAAACTGCAAAAAAATCACATAGTCCTAAACCGGACTGGGTGTTACTGGTGTGCAGGAAGTGCATGCCTTCCTTCCCAAGAGAAGGTTCTCAGAATGTCCAGATAGATACTTCCAAGACCTTTCTTTCACATCCATTGCTCTGCAAGGAAGATGCTGTGGACCTTGGGATACATGTCCGCCTCCGCTTCTATACTTCTCCAGGCCTGACTTCACATGAGGAAAGTCCGTTATCTGATATCTGTGTGCTCCCAGCACTGTCACCACTTAGACACTTAGATCCTTTTCCTCCTTTGTGTCAAGAAGGAGCTTACTTGGAGGAAGGGGCAGGTTATCCTCAACCCTGATTACCTTTCCCATCTCCTCCTCTTCTTAAACAGGTTCACATGAGTGCCCCAGACAACATACGGGGGGACTGGACAGCATCTCACAGAGTGCTGGAGAAATGACAAGCCCAGCTCTGGAAAGAACACATCAACCTAAAGCCCTTCAGGTTTTCGCCTGCATTTGTAATTGTGACCCCTCCAAATGTTCACAGGCAACACCACAGTTAAGGGCTACATAAACAAGCAAGGAGGTGTCATGTCTTGACAGCTAAGCAGGTTGGCACGTGAGACATGGAATTTAGCAACACAAATGAAAATCCCACTCATGGCCACATATATTCCTTCTCAGGAAGTGTACTAACAGACCCTTCTCAGGAAGTGTTCTAGCAGACTCCTTAAGTTGCTCCCTGGAGGACTGCCACAAATGAACTTTGAACCAGGAGGTCTTCCGTATCACACTTCAGTGGGGCACTCCACAGGTAGACCTCTTTGCTTCATCAAGCAACCATCAGCTCCCACTGTTCTGCACCAGGGACCCTTGTCCCACCGCCTGGAAGACATATGCCTCCTCTGTTCAGTGACAGGGAAGTTCTTGCATACCTTTCCTCCCCTGTCTAAAGGTAGACACCCAAACTCCTCCTGCTTGGGTGCATTTTGGCCAAGGCAGCATTAATTCCCCTTGTCTTCTCACCTAGTGAAGGGACTTTACAGGAGAATCCCTGCACAGCCAGACGTTAGTACACAGCAAGAGGGATTGCAGCTCCACCTGAATCTTCCATTTCTCAGTCTGACCCTATGGATGATAGGATTTTAATCCTTCAAAGACATCTTTTCTCTGAAGAGGTTATACAAGTCTTACAGGATGCTGAGACCTACTACTGGAAGCAGAAACTTATGGATGTTCATCGTGTTTCACTGTTGCAGTCATTACACTTGGGTTAACCTGCTGGCAGGCGACCCGCAGTCGGCCTGAGTTCCAAAGTCTTGGTCTGGCGTCGGTTGCTGTCACTTCTTCCCTGACATCAGTGCGCCAGGGATATAAAAGTTGCAACCGACTCCATTTTCTTCAGTGTTTCTTGCCACGCGGTGCCCGAAGCAAAAGCACTTCACAAGTGCCTGTCAGCCGACTCCTGAGATTTTCAAAATTGAATTTCAGAACCGAAGTCTTCAATAAAGCCAAGTACCCCATTGGGGAAACTTTTTCTTGCTCCAGACTGATGTCAGTAAAAGTTAATAATTGTATTTCTTGTGGGAAGCAAATACCTCATAAGGACTTTCGCTCTTACTGCATTCCTTGCCTAGGCCCTGATGACGACGTTACTAGTTGTCGGTTTTGTGCAAGATTCAATAAACGCACTATTAAACGTCGGTTTGATTTTGCTTTACATTATTTTGGACGAAGATTCCACTAGATAATGCCATCAGATCACCCGACGACCGGAATGTATAAAAAGCGCAAAGACAAAGAAAAAGACAGGCATCCGAGGTCCAAAACAGACGACGAAGCCTCTTCTAGGCCAGTCGCCAGTTCGCCGCTTCTCACTGAGGCACTTTCGCAGCCCTTGACACCCGCTACCTCAGAGCCACAGGCCATAACCAACAGCCACGTGGAGGCCCCGAGACCTGTGGAGACTCAAGGTATTGGGCCTACGGAAACTATACCCTTGGATGGGTCCGGAGCCGCTGAGCAGGCACCGGCTTCTGAGGGCGTCTTCAGACCGTCACAGCTTACAATTAAGGCTACTACAGCAGCAAAGGCAAAGTCAAAAACACCATTAAAGACAAGGAAACAAGTGCAGCATTCTCCAGAACAGTCATCCATGCCAAAGAAACAGATGCTTAAAATGGCCGAAGACCTTATTACTTTTATCACCCATCCAACTCCTGACAAAAGGCCTAGGCAAGACACTGATTATGATTCTTCTCATCAGGTTTCCATTTCCTCTGATTCTTCTTTTGATCAGGGCTATTCTCTCCCTCCTTATGAGGACTCTGATGCTGAAAAGTCCATTCCTTCAGCCTCACCGCCTGAGGATTATTCTTTTGGGGAAACCCTGCACACCATGAGGGAGCATTTCCACTGGGAGAGCCAGGATTACTCAGAATCCAAGAAAAGGCTCAGAGATTTCCTTTTATTGCCTCAGCACAGGCCCCTGGCTATCCCCCCTGTGCTTGATATTGTAGATTATGTTTTTTCTGAATCCAGTCTGTCTCCAGATTCTTTACCCTCTGCACCAGTAAAGCCAGACAGGTACTACAGGGTCCCTGACTCTCATAAATTTCTGTACAAAAACCCCGCTGCAGACCCAGAAACAATTTCTCAAGGTCCTAAGGGGGTTAAAGCATCCACTGCCAAAAATCCTGTCCCCTCAGACAGGGATTCCAGAGCTCTGGACAGATGGGGGAAAAAAGTTTACACTTCTGCTACTTTAGCTGTAAGAGCTTTAAACTGTCAGTTTCACATGCTTAAATATCAACAGTATCTCATGTCATTGTTAAAGCAGAAAATGGTTACAGATATAGAAAGTCCCGACAGTAAAGAAATGCAGGAGTTATTGCATGCAGTTGAACAAGTGGGAAAGCATACTTTGCAATGTGGTTTTGATTCATTAGAGGCTTCTTGTAGAGCCGCAGTTACAGGCTCAGTTATTCGAAGACATGCTTGGTTGAAAGAACAAAGTTTGCCGGACCATGTTAAAGTAAAATTATTGGATGCTCCACTACAGCATGATACTTTGTTTAGTGTTAAGGCAGAAGAGGTGTTAAAGAAAATGGAGGATAAAGCAAAATCAATGCAAACGGTGAAAGATTTCTTACAGATTCAACCACCTAGATTTAGTGGAAACTGGCCTTCAAAAAATTGGTCCTTTCCAATGTCAGGCCGCAAAGAGGCAGATACAGATGCCCAAGAGGCAGATCTCAGCCCCAAGGCTCCTACAGACCTAAGCATTGGGGTGCTTCAGCCCCCAAAGGAGGAGAAGGCAAATCACAACCTTATAGGAAACAGTCACAAAGACTTCCCTCTGCAAATGCCAAGCTCTTATCAGCTGTCAGCACCCCTAGGGGGAAAGCTAGCACTTTTCTCAAAAAATTGGCACATGATCACCCAAGACCAATGGGTACTGAATATAGTTTCTCAGGGGTACAAGTTCCACTTCCACACGCTTCCAAAACTAAAAGGTATGCCAAACCTGCCACAAAACCAATGGGCAGAGGCACAAAAACAGATTGCTGCTCTTATGGATATGGAAGCTATTCAAAAAGTTCCACAAGAAGAACAAGGACAAGGATTTTACTCAAGACCTTTTTAGTACCCAGAAAAGACAAAGCCTGGAGACCAATACTGGACCTGTCAATCCTAAATACCTTCCTGGATGTTCCAAAATTCAAAACGTTAACACTGCAACAACTTCTGCCCATGCTGGGTAAGAAGGCTTGGCTAGTTACTTTGTATCTCAAGGAGGCATACCTGCACGTCCCAATCAGACAAACGTGCAGAAGGTACCTCAGATTTTATAGCAGGCTCAATGCATTACCAATTCTCTGCACTGCCCTTTGGCTTATCTACTGCGCCCAGGGTCTTCACAAAATGCCTGGCACCAGTAATTGCATTTTGCAGACAAAAAGGAATTCAAATATATCCCTACTTGGACAACTGCCTTATTCAAGCAGAGAGCAAGGACATTCTTCTAAAGCACCTGGCGTTTGTAAAAAGATTGCTAATTTGCCTAGGGTACACAGAAACGAAAAGAAATCAAAACTAGTGCCCTCTCAAAAGATAATATTCCTGGGTGCAAGCTTAAATACAATTACCCAGATAGCTTAGCTCACGCCAGACGAGCAAAGGCAACTGACTCATTACTTTCGAATGCTGGCTACAAAGACCCAGCTCCCTGCAAGAATAATTCTGCAGGACCTAGGTTTCATGGCATCCTGCATCCTACTAATTCCATATGCAAAACTGCATATGAGAAAACTACAATGGTATCTAAAAAGTGTTTGGACTCAGCATTGTCACAGCCTAGAGACTATCATAACCTTGATCCCCTGCCTACAACAGGAGTTTCGATGGTGGTCCCAGGCCTGTCACCACAACAAGGTACAGCTTTTCACCTTACCTACAGCCAGGCAAACAATAACAACGGATGCATCGGATTATGCCTGGGGAGCACATATGGCAGGTAAATGTATTCAGGGCACGTGGCCCAAGGAACAAATGCATCTTTACATCAATCAAAAAGAGATGCTAGCTGTACAGAATGCCCTGACCGCCTTCAAGGACCTAATACATCCAGGACAACTATTAATAAAAACGGACAATACCACATTTATGTGGTACATAAACAAGCAAGGGGGCACGCATTCCTACCCTCTATGCAGACAGGCCATGACTTTGTGGAACACAGCACTGACCTACCAGGTACATCTTCAAGCACAGTTCCTGCCAGGAACAAAAAATACACTGGCAGACGAACTAAGCAGAAGTCTCATGGATCCTCACGAATGGAAGATAAATCCACAAGTGTTCAGCATGATAACAAGGGAGTGGGGACGCCCAGACATGGATCTTTTTGCCTCCCCTCACAATTGCCAAATACAGAAATTTTGCACAAGGACATATCACTCTCAAGCATGGAAAGTGGATGCTCTATCATTCAGCTGGAAAAACCTGACAGTCTATGCCTTCCCTCCGATGCCTCTCCTCACCAAGGTGCTTCTAAAAGTCAGACAAGAGAAGCCAAAAATGATCCTGATTGCACCAGACTGGCCATGCCAGCTCTGGTACCCAATCCTAAAGACTTTGTCCCAAGGCCCACCTTGGCCTCTACCTCAAATCCCTCATCTTCTGACACAGCAAAACAATCAGATTCTGCACAGTCAACTCAGAACCTTCAACCTGGCAGCATGGCGGATAATGTAGCCACTCAGACCGCACCTCTCTCTAAAGCTGTTATGGATGTAATTTTGGAAGCCAGGAGGCCCAGCACTAGGAAATCTTATGCAGAAAAATGGAAGAGAATTCTGTGCTTGGTACCAGGCACAAGGACTCGACCCACTGGTTCCTAATATACCTCAGATTTTGCAATACTTGACTGAGAGGTTGGACAAAGGCCTATCTTTTTCATCTATTAAAATCCATGCCTTTGCCATATCAGCTCATTACAATGCGGATCCTCCTATTTTCTCACATCCTCTACTACGACAGTACCTCAGAGGGGCAAAGAATATAAGACCCCCTAGAAGAGCATCACTTCCTAATTGGGACCTCCATTTTGTTTTAGAAAAACTAACACTGCCTCCATTTGAACCAGCCAGCACAGCCGATCTTAAATTCTTGTCAGGGAAAACTGCTCTGCTACTAGCAATAACTTCAGCAAGAAGAGTCTGAGTTACAGGCATTGATGGCTATGGAACCTTTCCTCATTTTCCATCAAGACAGGGTTTCTCTTAGAACAAACCCAACATTCATGCCAAAAAGTGGTCTCCAATGTGGCCTTAAACCAAACCATTCATTTGCCTAGTTTCTACCCAAATCCCCAGAATAAAGGGGAAAGACTTCTGCACGCTTTGGATATACACAGGCAGCTACGATTTTACTTGGACAAAACAAAAGCTTTCAGAAAAACTGAGCAACTGTTTGTAGCATATGCTGCAGGATCACAAGGAAAGCCTATTACAAAGCCGGCAATCTCCAAATGGATAGGACACTGCATCCGCTTCTGTTATGCACAACATGACAAATCTGTGCCTAAGGGCATTAGGCCTCATTCTACCAGAGCAGCAGCCACTTCAGCAGCTTTCCTCAGAGGGGTACCAACCAAAGACATATTAGAAGCTGCAACCTGGAGCTCGGTGCACACTTTTACCAAGCGCCACCACCTACCTCTCTACTCCAAATCCAGAGCAGGCTTTGCCACCGCAGTTCTGCATGGCTTGTTAGCCTCGCCAAATCCAATCTAGACCCAGCCACCCAACCTCAGCTTTGGGATTCTACCCAAGTGTAATGACTGCAACAGTGAAACACGATGAACATAGTGCAGTTGTGTACCTACCATAAATGTAGATGTTCGAGTGTATTCACTGTTGCAGTCCAGGTTACCCACCATCCCCCTCTTTGCTGGGACTATTCTGTACTTCTCATCTCCATACAACCTATGTGGTGTATTTGCTTTGTAGATGAAGGAAATGTTTATAGTAATGTATGCATGGTTGTTTGGCATATTTATATCTTTTCAGCCTTCCTATCTGGGGGCACCTGACATCTGGGGCAAGAAAAACTGAAGAAAATGGCGTCGGTTGCAACTTTTATATACCCCCTGGCGCACTGACGTCAGGGAAGAAGCAACAGCAACCGATGCTGGACCAAGACTTTGGAACTCGGGCCAACTGCGGGTCTCCTGCCAGCAGGATAACCCAAGTGTAATGACTGCAACAGTGTATACACTCGAACATCTACATTTGTGGTAGGAACACAACTGTACTTCCTGCAATATCTCTGCAAACTTCTTTGATCAGGCTTGACCTTCTGTTCCATAAAAGTGCATTTGTCTGCCATTAATGCTTGCCTTCTCTTAGCCCTCCTGTTGTGATGAGGCCAGAGGTCAAGCTTTTCTTCAGACGAGTTCTGCTCGTTAATCTTACCAAGGAAACCACTCTCGCACTTGGAATGTTACTTTTGTGCTAGAAAAGCTTACTCTGCTTCCCTTTGCAACAACTTTTGCTTCTTTGAAATTCTGTGTTTGGAAAGCCATCCTCCTCTTGGCCCTCATCTCTGCCAGGAGAATTTCTGTGCTACAAGCTCTCGTGGCCTTTCCCCCCTTTATTTTTCACAGAGACGAAGGTGACTCTCTGGGCTTAAGCCATCCTTTATGCGTACGGTAGTGAATGAACTTTGTCAGGTTATCCATCTCCCAGCCTTTTTTTTCCCAATCCCTAAAACAGGGGTGAGAAAGGTTCTTACTCTCTAGACATTCATAGGTAACTCTAATTTTACCCGGACAAAATTATATCCTACATAAAGACTGACCAGGTCTTCATATCCTTTATAGGCTCATAGGTGTTTACTAGGCTAACGACCACAAAGGCCTTTTTAAGCCTAGCCATGCGTCCCCAATCTCTGCCAAGTTCTGATACCCTTGATAAGTGTAAGCATGGGCCTGAGAGATGAACCGTTTATAGGTTGTGTGTTTGCATTAGACATAGGTGCCAAACCAGGGTTGAATTTCTGGTTTCCCTTCCAATTGTCCAAGTTGCACTTGAATTGGGTTAGGGAGTAACTCTGCTTTGCATGGATGGGGAGCTTGTTCCATAGACGGACTGGTCTCTGGGATATGTACCTGTCTGTCCAGGAGGTCCTATTCATAACACAGACGAGGTTTAAGTCTTTAGAACAGGTAATTCTGGTACTGTTTGCTTTGTGGATATGCAGGAGGTCCATCATAGTGGGGTCTGACAATGCCCTGTATGCCAGGCATAGATCTCCCCTCAAAAGCCTGTAGGAGACAGAATACAGATACTGCATTGAGGCAGTCAGCATAGGACATATTACTTATGCCCTGTATTCTTTTAGTGATGAACCCCTGTGGACGTTTCATTGTTGGATATGCCTGGTTAGGTACATACCAAAGGGGGAATTGTACTCTATGATAGTACTGATGAATGCTGAATTTAGTGGAACAATGACTTCCTTGGACTTAGATGCCATACCTTTGTTTATAAGTTGTACAACATAGAATGATTTCCTCACCACTGTAGACATGTGATGAACAAAGGCTAGATTACTGTGTGTGTCTCTAAGTCCCTGACTACTGGGTCAACTCTATGGGGTGTGTTGTCAGTATGATAGTTACCAGGGATGGATGACTTCCCAAAGGATACTATTATACAGTTCTTGGCACTTAGTTTTAGTCCATGGCTCTGACACCAGTTGTTTCTGTGTCAGCCCCTCCTGGAGAGCATTTGTGTCAGCATGAGATTCAATGACAGCTCCTAATTTGTGATCATCTGCAAATTTAGGCAGCCAGAGACCAGTGACATTGGCCTTGACTTATGCGAAGTAAATGTCAAAAAGGAGCAGTCCAAGGACTTATCCGTGAGAGACTCCACTTGTGACTGGCCTCTCTGTAGAGGTGGACTCCCCAATTCTGACTTCCTGGGTCCTGTCTGTGAGTCAGTTTGCTATCCACCAGGTGACATTTGGGTTTGTACCTAACCTGTTGAGTTTGTCAACAATGACCAAGTGGAGTATGGTGTCAAATGTGGTAGATCCTAGCCCTGATGAGCAACTGACTGTAACTTTCTCCTTACTCAACCTGGTGAGAGGGACATCGATGTGTCTCACTATGGAGTCTCCAGTGACTAGCATGTTGGATTGTGTGGTGACTTGACTTATAGGTAGAGACTCCATGAGATGTAGCTCTGTTTGTTGATGTTGGTTTTGTTTTATTTCTTACGTGTACTTTGTCTAGAAGGTCTTTGTGGTTTAGGAAGGTTATATGTAAGTGCCTCAGTATATGTGGGTGTATATGTCTGCTTTGAACTGTGCGTGATGGGTGCAGGATGTGTATTACTGACAACCTTATTGACATTAGGAGTACTTTTATGTCAAAGTTTTGCCTCCCGTGGTACGTAAATACATCTCACATACCATCAGTTTGTTTGAGAATTAACTGGTTGTCAGTAAACATGAGGCAGTTTATAGAATGCCTCAGGATGCCCATATCCACCAAGCTGGTAATGGAGATGGTGGGAAAGTTCATATCCATGGCAACAGACCCTTTTTTATTGATTAGACTATTGGAGTGAGAATATCCGTCACTGTCAGGAGTATCCAGTTTGCAACTATGAGGACAGTGCTTGTCACTGCAAACTAGTTGTCCTTTGTGCAAGTAGATATTGGAGAAATTTCAGTTGTGCTTTTGCAGGAAAAATGTCACTTAAATGTCTCAGTCTGTACAGAACACTGCCAATCACTTGAGGGGGAACTAACATGTAGACCCTGAAAGTTTAAGGATGATGTATTTAGGCAGATATTCTGAAGTTAGAAACAAATCAAGCAGTACTTAATGAAAACAAAGAATTAGCTTATCAAGAATGATGAATAGAGGGGAGTCGCTTGAATGGCTACTGCCTGGCTACTACTAATGCTGGTCTCACCACAGCTTCACTCTTTTGTGATACAATACTACTTTGCTTCTTCTCTCACCAGAAGCAAAATGTTAGTACCAATCCCAAGAAGAGATGCAGGCCACAGCCTGTTTGGTGATACACAGTCTTGTCCCAGATGATGCAAGGGTCTGTAGGCTTGTAGCCTTTTTCTGGTAGATGCCTTGAATAGCAACCAGACCAATTAGTTATGTTGAGCGCAGACACTCACTCTCCAACCAGAAACAGGAATCGGTGCACTCTGCTCCTTCTCTCACCAGGATCAGAATAGAAGCACAGATTCAAAGCTGTCACCTATAAAGCAGTTATTAGGCTTTCTGGTGATCAGCAGTCTTCAGGAAATAATGTCACTGTACTCTTTCTCTCACCAAGAGAAAACAGAAGCACTAATCCCAAGATGGTTACTCAGAGGCAGAATGTGCATGCTCCAAGGACTGGGTAGTCTTGCAATAGATGCTTAAAGGTAAGATGAGAAAACGGTTTATCCTAAACACTGCAGTGTGCACTAAGCAGTTAGATATGTAAGTGGGTAACTTAAGTTTTAGATGTCTAAAACGTGAAGTTTTAGTGAAGAGAGAGTCTCTCTAAAAGAGCAAGATAGATTGAAATAGGGGTGGGCACTTTTGTATTCTGGTACTGTGGAATACAGTAAGATGGCCAATACATTTAAATAGTTGAACAGGAGTGATTTCACAAAATGATAATTTTGTGCCTACTCACACCAGCCAGTAAAAGCAGATATTGTCAAATTAACATAAGGGGCAGGCAACTAGAAAGACAGTGGTTAAGAACACAACAGTAACAGGATGGGAAAAATTTCTGTCTGACTCACAAGAGACAGAGCTGTAGTCTTTTTCAAGTTTTAATATGCAGTTAAAAGCATAATACAAGTAAAACACAGTGTAAAGAAAAATCGCAATATATAAAATAGAAAAAAGCAACAAAGTAATACAAAATGCAAGAAATAAAAAACAAACTAACCTTTCCCTCACAGCAAACTATTGCAGAGTCTGGGTGAACCTTCCCAGTAAAGCCCACTAAGCTGGATCAGCCAGTCTACAAACAAACCTGTTGCATCCTGGGTTTCTGAGGCTCTCTCTTTCTGCTACTCACCTATGGTAAGATCCTGCCTCCCTGCCCTAAAACACATTCTACTAGAGCAGTTGCTTCTTCATGGGCTTTCCACAAAGGAGTAGACTCCAAGTCTGTTTTGGAGATGGCTACTTGGTCCTCTGTAAACACCTTTAACAAACACTATAAAATTGATGCATTCTCCTTGTCCAGGGCAATCTTTGCTAGGTCAGTCCTTGTTGGGGTTCTGGATAACTCTCCTATTCAGTAGTCTACCACCCTTCAATCTTTCAACTGTTGGAATCACCCATTGGTCAGAAATACTGCAACAGTGAGGACGTAGTACAGTTGTGGGAGAACTTACCATAAGAGTAGACGTCCTACTGATCACTTTTGGAATATTCTTTCTCTCTCCTGTCTTCAGTTATCTCTCCTCCCTTTTGCTCTAGCCCTTGCTGTCTTACTTGGGTATGGGGGTGTTTCTTTACCAATTCGAGCTACACCCCCTCCTAGCTGACAACTCAAAACTCTTGGAGGCGGCCTGAAGATCCATGATCTTATGTTAACTGAGTTAGTCTGAAGGTCCACACTCGTATGTCAACCTTTGTATCCTAGTGCATACGACCTGAGGTCCTATGTTGGATGTATGACCCAGGGAAGGTAAATATTTGGTACCCTAGCCAGTCGTCATTGGTGATGGCCCTTTTTTCAGGAATACTGCAACAGTGATCAGTAGAGCATCTACTGTTACGGTAAGCTTTGCAAAACTAGTCTTCTAGAGGCATCAGACCACCCTTAAAGGTACCCAACAATGATTGGAACAGTGCAAGTACTACAAAGAGCACTTTTGGCTAACATCAAAAATTGAAACTGTACGAATTTTATGAAATTTAATCATACACTGACTTAGGAATGGGGTCCTTTCCCGTCATAGTGTTAGAAACCCAAAAGACTTGGAGGAACTAAACTGTGTGGTACCCAACAAAGATGTGCTTTATCCACTACCAATTACTACCACTGGCACTCTCTGTAAAGGTGACACATATCCAGAATATAATAAAACGCACAGAAACATGGCTCCCAAAGGTATAATCCAGTTTTTATTAAAACATTAAAAAAAAATAAATAAAAATAGAAAATGTAAATAATGAGCGCTTTCATCCCTACAAAACAGGAGACTTTATCAGAATACAAAATAACACTGTTCAAACGACAATTAAATAGCTACTTAATGCTCTTAATAAAAACAAATTAATTTGTTAGATTAAAACAAGTTGAATTATGATCGGTTAAACCATAACCTGAAATATTTAACCCTGTACCATCCATAAGTTAATAAAACGAAAACAGAGGTGATGTGTGCTGACCAATCACCAAAATGCAGAAATGAATGCACCACGGAGATATCAGCAGTAAAAATCCAATTTTATTATAAATATTATAAACATTGAGCACTTTCTTCCCTCCACACTGGGGACTTCATCA
This sequence comes from Protopterus annectens, assembly GCF_019279795.1. Classification (NCBI taxonomy): domain Eukaryota; kingdom Metazoa; phylum Chordata; order Ceratodontiformes; family Protopteridae; genus Protopterus; species Protopterus annectens. The sequence goes on along the minus strand of NC_056729.1, from coordinate 1,222,927,533 downwards.
GACATAAGTATTGTAACTAAGCAACAAGATTTATATTAGGGTGTTATTGGTCAGTAGTGTACCAGTCATGGACATTACTATGTTTAAAGGATTGGAGGGAAGGTTTTGATATTCTGATGAAGTCCCCGGTGTGGAGGGATGAAAGCGCTCAATGTTTATAATAAAGTTGGCCTTCCATAAGTTACTTAACCTTAGTTATGTCACCCTACAGCTACCAAATTGTTATATAATATTAATAACAAAAAAAGCAATGTCTTTAGGCTTTTCCCGGTTAAGGGTCATCACAGCAGATCCAGGCCGCAGATTGACTGGCAGTGGTGTTTTTACGGTGTCGAGTTGGCAATCCGATGCTCAACCTTCAAAGAAGGCACACTCACACACACCTACCTGCAGGTCTTTAAATATTCACTCGACTGCAGGAAGGACATGCAGACTCCACACAGAAGGAGTTCCAGAAGAGAATCGAAATGGAGAACCTCTTGCCGTGAAGACAACACTTTACCATTGCACCACTGCAGACGGCTATATAATATTGAAAACATTAAAACAATTACCTATACATTTTAAAAATGCCTAAAACTTGTCTCATTCAAATATAATCCTTATTAAAAGTTCAAGCCGTCGTTTCCCTACTTCACATATGTATATCTGTCTGTAATTTGCCAGCCTTTATTTTTAATACTGGTACAATAGATACAGAATCATTTAAGCCAGGCGGAAACATAGCCAACCTAAGTTGCTATTGAAGTTCTTTATTACCTCCTCGATCAACTTTAATCTGATCTGTTATTCCAAATACAAAGTTTTTAAAAATACCACATTCAAGAGAATGTACAAGGCATTGTTTTCCTTTTTGTTATAAGTATCGTATACATGTTCATAAGTTTGTGTTTTTAATGCACATTCAAGTTTTCCAGTGTAATAACTTGCAAAGCTTTCACATTTAGCTAAATATACTATTCTGTTAGTGGTGCAATTGCCTTTCAATAGCTTGTACTTTTAATAAGGATTATATTTGAATCAGACAAGTTCTAGGCATTTTTATAATATATAAATTGTTTTATTGTTTTCAATATTATATAACCGTTTGGTAGACTTAGGCTGAAATAATTAAGGTTAAGTAACTTATAAAAGGCACAGGGTTAAATATTTTAGGTTGTGATTTAATTGATAATGCACCTTATTTTAATCTAGGAAATTAATTTATTTTAGTTAAGAGCATTGAGTAGCTAATTGTGTGGTTTCAATAGTGTTAATTTGTATTCTGATGAAGTTCCTTGTTTGGTAGGGACGAAAGTGCTCCATATTTACGTTTTAATTTATTTTTGTTTTAATAGAGTGGATTATAGCCTTTGGACCCTTATTTTGGTGCACTTTATCTACTACCCACCATTGGTAGTCAGTGGTAGCCTTTGACCTGAAATGAGCCATTGCCATGTGCCATTTGCTGGAGATTCTCTAGTGATTTGCGGTTTTGTCAGAGGTTGGGAAGCCCCCGTTGTGTTTAGTAAATACAGCAAAAAGAAAAAAAAAAGTGTATGTGTATCTATATATATATATATATATATATATATATATATGTGTGTGTGTGTGTGTGTGTGTGTGTATACACCCACAGTTTACTATCAAATGGGAAATCGGACTTTGTGATATTCATGGAAGTCCAAAATGCCCCATTAGATAGTGTTGAATGAACGAACATAGAAATGTAGAAATGCACAACAGCGAATGCACTACAGCATTCGGTATTGTGACTTTCTACATTTTAATGCAGACCGCACTATATTTAGGATCGGGAAATTTACCCTTTCCCTCACTGGTGCAATCTTGGAGTTTGTATATATATGTAGCAAAGGTTGTGAGGGTCGCAAGGGTCTGCCTCCCTGCAAAAATGTTCTTTACTGTAAGTTGCTGAGTACTTAAAGTTGCAGAAGTGTGGTGAATGTTCGAATTGTGTCGAATTTGAACAATCACCATTTCTGAGTTCCAGATTATTGTCGGTCGATGTTTTTGTTTTCATTTCTACAATTTGTAGAAATGATAATTCACAAGAGGTGCAATCGCTGTAATGATCGTAAACCTATACTATACACACACATACAGATATCTCTCTCTCTGTGTATGTATATATATATATATATATATATATATATATATATGTGTATATATATATATATATATGTATATGTGTGTATATATATATATATATATATATATATATATATATATATCCTACTTCACCTGGGTGGAAACAAGTAATCTGATGATTTTGTTCTCATTTGATCTTCAAACTGAGGGACCCGGATCCGACCACGGATATGACTCAGCTGCATACTTTAGCTTTGGATCCAGTCTCCTCCCCTACCCATAATGACCTTGTCATCCTCCTCCCCTCAGATTTCGTTTGCTGGGTATTCAAACAGCAGAGTGATTTTTCAGCTCCAAGTTTTCTCAGTGAGTGAGTGAAAGTTTTTTTTCTTTCTTCTCTCATCTCTCTCACTGTCCTTTCATCCCTACCCCCTTCTTCTGAGGCCTCCATTTCACCTTCTTCTGCCCCAGCCTCTGGGACTTGATCTCCTGCCAAGAGGGCTGAAGACTAAGAGAAACACCGCCATAAGGAGCGGTATCGGCCTACAAGGCGGTTCTCCTGAGTGTGCTTCTTTGGCCGAGCCCCCCAGCCAAATCCCGCCCGGATGCGAGCCCGGGTTCCCCTCAGCTCCGATCCCCTTGCTTCTTGCCAGAGCCAAATGTCACTTTGTTCTGAACTCCCCTCTCGGCCCATCCCGGCACCACTCCAGGCCCAGGTCTGTGGCCTCTTCCATCTGGTCCTCAAGATGGGCAGGATGATGCAGAATTTCATCTGAAACTAGGTTCAGTTGGGAGTCCCGCCTTCTCCATCTTCCTTTGGGGCCAGAGGCATACAGATCTCTCTGCCGATTACTCCTTCTGCAGTCTGACCTCCAGTTTCGGAATCATTGGGTCTGAGATTCCCTGGTGTAGAAGAGTCAGTGCTGATGGTTCCAAGTACTTTGATGCTGACCATTGCCCTGAGTGGATCAGCCTTGACATGTTCAGAGCCAACTGCCTCTCAGAGCTGAAGTCTGGCATCTGGTCCGAGGGGATAGTGTAGATGTCAAGGCCTTTGAGGTTGTCTCTTTTTCTCAGAGTTTTGGCACTGGAAGGATTGGCTGCAGATCCTCCCTCGGCACATTGGGTGTTGGGTCCAGCCCTGGTCATCCCTGCTTCAGGGTTCCATTCGTCTTCTGCTTTCGATGTGGTGGAGAGGGTTCTCTTGGCCCCTTCGCGACCCTTGACACCATCATCCTCTGAGTCCATCCTGGCTCCCTCTCTTTCCTGACCAGAGTCTGCCATCCTACCCCCTCAAGGACAGTTTGCTGCCACTTCAGCCCAAGAGGCCCCCCCCCTCCTGGAAACTCCCCAAAGTTCAGAGTCCTTCCAGGAATTTCCCCCTGAGGAGCCCCCTCAGAAGCTTACGTGCAAGAGGAGGCACTTGGACTCCCTGCTGGAGTCTCTCTCAGAAGATTCCCACTTGGAGGAAGGGGAGGGTTCCCCCATCACCCCTGGAGAATGTCTCCTTTGGAGATATCATGGAAATCCTGCATCCTGGTGGGTGGTCTAGCCAGAAGCCCAATGAAAGAGTCTGTGTTCCTGGAGGCAATTTGGCACAAGACACACTACCTCCTGGGCGTCCCCTCCCGTGGATCTGATTTTGTCTAAGGCATGGAAGAAACCGGATACGGTTGAGCCTATCCCCAAGCACCCAGACAAAGTACTCAGCTCCCCATTATATAGGCAGTATTGGTCGAAGGGATCCCCGATCGATGCCATGGTTGCCACCAAATAAGAGCTTACACAGGAGAGCTGTACAGTCCATCCTCCTGACAGGGAGTCTCGGGCCATGAACCGTTTTGGGATGTGGGCTTACGTCTCAGCCATGTTAGTCTTACGTGTGCTAAACTATTTGGCACATGTCATCAGACTACAGAGAGACCTTGTCAAAGAAGTCGCTGAGTCTGCCCCAGGGTTCATGTCAGCAGAGAAGGTGTTCTGTATGGCCATGCTTACATCGATATCAAATACTTCTGTGATGCTCCTATCACACACTACGGAAGGTGCCTCTAGTGCGGCTGGGACAGGCATTGCCATCAGGCGTCATGCCTGGCTCCGGCTTTGTGCTTTCTCAAAGCCCTTCAAGGTGTCGTTTACGAACTCTCCCTATGATAATTCCACCTTGTTTGGTAAAACAGTTTAAGATACCTTGGTCCAGAGTGAGAAAGACAGGAAGACCTTGTCTGCCATTGGGATCCACAGCGGTCCTTCTGTAGGAATCAGCATGGAGTAAAAAAGATGTGGTTCCGGAAATCTTAAGGCTCTTCCTAGGATGCTCAGGATTCACTCCCACCCCCCCCCCCCAAGGCAGAGGGCGGGATACGACAGACGCCATCCCCATGGCAGAGGGGGGCCCCGAGGAACCAAGGGTCTCTGGATCCACTCACGGACAGATTCTCGCAGCAGCACCTGAAGGGTTGCCAGACTGCTCATCTCTTAGAGGCAGTCGGGGGACGCCTATCTCTGCACCCAACAAGCCTGCGGGTCGATAACCAGTGATCACTGGGTTTTGCAGATAATATCCAGAGGATGCTCGATCTGCTTTATTCAATCCCTCCAAAACACCTTCCGGACATTCCACCCATGCAATGGGAGTAGGCAGCCATAGAAGTTTCTTGGCTGCTCGAAAAGAGAGTCATCCAGCCTATCCCCCAGACCAGTCCGGATTAGGCATTTATTCCAGTTCTTTTTGGTGCCAAAGAAAATGGGGAACTTAAGACTCATTCTGGATCCTTCAACCCTGAACCTGTCTGTTGCCGATAAAGTTCTGGATGGTCACCCTTCAGTCCATTCTGCCCTTCCTGCAGATAAATGACTAGATGTGTTCAGTTGACCTCCAAGATGAGTACCATCATATCAAGGTGAACAGGCGATCTCTGAGATTCCTCCGCTTTTGGCTGGGAGCCATTTATTTTCAGTTCAGAGTGCTCCCCTTTGGGCTCACCACCGCCCCCTGGGTGTTCAAATTGTTGGCAGTATTGGCGGCTTACCTGCGGCAGCAGGGGTTTCAGGTCTTCCCCTTCCTGGATGATTGCCTCCTTTCCGCTCCTTGCAGGCATAGACTAATCCAAGCCAGTGATCTTCTTCTCCAGACTGCCCAACACCTGGGCTTAACTGTAAACCTCAGCAGATCTCAGCTGGCACCAGTGCTGGTTCCAGGACAAGGTTCTTCTATCTCCAGACAAAATACTGTCACTGCAACATCATGTGAGTTGCATATTTCAAGCCAAACTTCCCCCAGCAGATTCAGTTCTTCAGGCGTTGGGGTCCATGGTGGCCACAGTCACTCTCATTCCGACAGCACGCCTTCACATAAGGGTTCTTCAGTGGACCTTAGCTGTTCAGTGGTCCCTGCTAGACTTTCCCTTTTCACATCCTGCTCGATTGTCACATGCTTGCAAGGACTTCCTTCTTCGGTGGCTTCAATCCCCAGACCTCCTTCAGGATTGTCTGTCTGTTCTTCCCTCCCCCATGATCACGGTGACCACATAGTCCTCCCTGCTCAGGTGGGAGGGGCATTGCATGGGAAGGGACAGTCCAAGGCACTTGGTCTTCCCTGGAGACCAGTCTGCATATCAGTGTCCTGGAGATGAGGGCGGTGATTCTGGCATTGCAAGCGCTACATGTCTATCTTCCTCCGGGGACTCTTGCCATACAAACGGACAATATGTCAGTAGTCTGCTACATCAACAAACAGGGGGGGACCAGATCTTATCCCCTTTGTCGCAAAGCCATGAAATTGTGGGAGTGGACGATCACCACCAGCTGTTTTGTGGTGGCAGTGCACATTCCTGGGAGGTCAAACGTTTTAGCGGACAGGCTCATCTGGTCTGTTCTGATACCTTATGAGTGGTCTCTGAATCCTTCGGTAGCGGAACAGATCTTTCTAAAGTGGAATGAGCCTTGCTGCGATCTCTTCGCCTTTCCTTGCAGCGTGAAGTGAAGCAAGTGTTTTGCTTTGAGCCCCCCCCTCCTAGGCAGCCGCCCAGAGATGCTGTAGTTCATGCTTGGCCCTCTGGTCTACTATATGCTTTCCGTCTGCTTTGTCTAATATCCAAGTTCATTCAGAAAGCTCGATGGCTGGGGAGCTTGGTGATCTCATTGCCCTTTTCTGGCCCTGCCAAGTTTGGTTCCCCTCTGTGGTTTCATGCAGTGTGTCCAACTTGGACACTAGATCTGGTTCCAGATCTTATCACTCATCCCTCTGGGATCCCTTACCCAGATTTAGTCAGCCTGAAGTTCATGGCTTGGCTGCTCCAGTTCCCATGATAGTGAGGACTCCCGGGCTGTCTTCTCCTGTCAAGAAGATCTTACTAATCTTCTACAAGGAAGGTTTGAGTAAATGGAAACGTTTCTCAATGTGGGGCTTCAACATGACCTGGATCCTTTCACTGCTCCAGTTCTGGCCATTTTGGAGTTTTTGACAGATATTTTTAGTCATGGTGCTAGCTTCTCTACAGTAAAGGTACAATTGGCAGCACTTTCTAACTTTCACATAGGTGAGAATTTGACTTCTTTGGCTTCTTCCAAACTTTATAAGGCCTTTTTGAAAGGTACCTTCCTCCTCATTCCTCTGGTTAAGGACCCAGCGCCCCCTTTGGAGCTCACCTTGGTGTTGCAGGACCTAGTTTCTCCTCCTTTCGAACCACCGGCCACAGATGACTTGCAGTTTCTGTCATGGAAGATGGCTTTTTTAGTCGAGATTACCTCAGCCAAGATGGTTTCTAAGATCCAAGCTTTATCTATCAAGCCCTCTTATATGGTATTCAATAAAGATAGAGTATCACTGCAGACTAATCCATCTGAAGGTGGCATCAGAATCTAATATTAACCAGGTCATCGGTTTGATAGTTTTCTTTCCGAATTTCCAGAATAAGGGAGAGTACAAGTTGCACTTGCTCGATGTTCACAGGCAACTGTTTTTTTATTTGCATAGAACAAAATCCTTATGTAAGTCTGATTAATGCTTTGTATCTTTTTCTAAACCTTTCCTTCGTACGCCAATTTCTAAAGTTACTATTGCTTGATGGATTTCTGCATGCATCTCCTTGGTCTATCGAGACCAAAGGGTCATCTCCTCCAGGGAATGTCTGGGCACATTCCACCAGGTTTGTTGCGACTACTACTGTCTTTTGGTCCATGGTCTCCTTGGGTGGTATCTGCTCTGCAGCTACCTGGGCATCTCCACACACATTTATTTGCCATTATAATTGCATCTTCTTTCCAGGTTCAACCGTACTCCAGAACATCTTTCCACGAGGACCTCGGAGGGTTTATTGGTAGCTTGGGTGTGTCCCCCTCAGGTTGAAGGTCAGATGAGAACATTATCAGATAAAGAAGTTTTTATTCACCATAACATTCGGTCTCAGTTGTTGATTCTCATTTGTCTTCAAACATTCCTCCCTCCTTCCCCCTGCTTTGTGTGGGCGGTAATGAACCGGATGGAAAAGTCTTAGCTCCACTTCCTTTGTCTTGTTTTTCATTGTTACACCTTTTGTGGTCATGCCAGTTTGTTATGGGCATATTCTTTTACATGGGGATTCCGCTATTTTTTTGCAGCAAACTCTATCTGAGGGGAGTAGGGAGATGGGGGCATTATGGATAGAGGAGGATCTTGGAGATTGGATCCAAAGCTTAAGTATGCAGCCAATCTGGTAGTCCCCTGTCATAAACAAACTCTACAACAGAAGAATGAAACTGTTGCAAAAAAAAGAGTAAAATCCCATGATTGGAGGAACTCCCTGGTCAGCCTCAGTAAAAAGCTGAGATCCCTCATAAAATCCTCCAAAGCTAGTTAAGAAAACAAAATCACCACTGATTCTAAAGACAACCACAAAGCATTCTATAGCTATGTCAAGAATCTCAATGGCAACACTCAGATCTGCTCTGAGTTGCAAAACAATGGCACTAAATATACAGAACCAACTGATATTGCCAACATCCTGGCAGATAGGTTCAGTGCTAACTTTACCCCCCTCTCACCCCCTAAAGGGCCCATCTCTATACCGAAAGAATGCAGAGTTCCTGTAATCACGGCTGCACAGGTAAACACTCTCCAAGGCCAAGAACATAGCATCCATGGGTCCAGATAACATCCCAGGCTGCGTTCTACATGAACTACAGAATGAACTAGCACCCCACCTAAGTACCGTGTTCAGTCATAACCTCACCTCAGGCTTTGTGCCCTCTGAATGGCACACAGTGACGGTTATCCCACTCCACAAAGGATGAGCCACGACTGACCCCGGGAACTACCACCGCAATAGCCTGACGAGCCTGGTCTGCTAGGCTATGGAACATATCATAGAACTTATAAACAATGACATTGGTAATCTCCAAATTGTGGACCCCACCCAGTTCGAGTTTGTAAAAGACAGATCATGTCTCTTAAACCTGATAGACTTCTTTGAAGTGGTCACCAAAGCTGTAGATGAGGGTAAGGTGGTTCACACAACCTATCTAGATCTCGCCAAGGCTTTTGACACCATCCCCACCCTGAAATTATAGATAAACTCACTAAACTAGGTATAAATACCTATGTCACAAGATGGGATGTTCTTCGTGTTTCACTGTTGCAGTCATTACATTTGGGTAATCCTGCTGGCAGGTTGCCCTCAGTCTGCCTGAATTCCAAAGTCCTGGGTCCTGCGTCGGCTGCTGTCGCCCCTTCCCTGACGTCAGGTCATCAGGGGTATAAAAGATGGGGCCGATGCCATTTTCTTTAGTCTTTTTTGCCGCGTGGTGCCCGAAGCAAAAGTAGTTCACAAGTGCCGGTCAGCCGACTCGAGATTTTCATGTTCGAGTATCAGATCCGAAGTCATCAATAAAGCTAAGTACCCCGTTGGGGAAACTTTTTTCTTGGTCCAGACCGATGTCAGAAAAAGTAAATTGCATTTATTGTGGAAAGCAAATGCCTCACAAGGATTTTCATTCTTACTGTATTTCTTCCCTAGGCCCTGATCACAATGTTTCTGGTTGTCGGTTTTGTGCTAGATTTAACCAACTCACTATTGAGCGTTGGTATGATTTTGCTTTAAACTATTTTGGACGCCGGTTTAATTATCCAGAAATGTCGTCGGATACTATCCGACTACCGGAGTTCACAAAAAACGCAAAGAAAAGGAGAGAGAGAGACAACCGAGGCCCAAAACCGGCAACGAAGCTTCTCCTAAGCTAGTCGCCGATTCTCAGTGAGACGCTTTCGCAGCCCCTGACACCCGCTACTTTAGAGTCGCAGGCCGCTACCGACTCCCACGTGGAGTCGGCCATGCCGCTGGTAACTCAAGGTATTGGAACCTTGGATGTTATGTGATCCTATCTCGCCTACATTCTGTACTGATGGGCTCGGAGCCGATCCTCAGCTCCGACTTGGCACGCTATGCTATAGAGCGAAGCCTCTTATTGGCTGAGCTATTCTCTATCCCAGGATGCACCACCACTAATCCCTCAGATCTCGTTTGCCGCTTACAAGCTAGGACGTGGTCTCAAACTTGGCTGAGCTAAGTGCTGTTTTTTTCTAAAGTTTTCCTGTCAGGAAATTCTCTTTTCTTACCCAAAAAGCTGTTTTAACAGCTATCGTTGTGTACGCGTGTTTTTTGATATAATTTTGTGGTAAATTTGTGTGTTTGTTTAGGGAAAGTTTTCCTGTTTAAGTTAGAGGGGCCTTCCCCTATTCCTTAGCAAGTCTCTCTCTTTTTAAGGAGGTCAAGTACCTGTTTAAGTTAGAGGGTTCTTGGCCCTCCTGTTTGGTGTTTGTGATATTGTATTGTACTGGTTAATTTTTGACCTATCGTAAAAAAAAAAAAAAAAAAAAAAAAAAAAATTTTATTGTCGTTTAAAATCTTTGTTTTTCTGAAGATAGTGATTTTTTCCACTGTTATAGTCACTGTTTTAGGGGCATTATGTTCAAAGAACATAGACCCTCAGGGTTCAAGAAGTGCACGAGGTGCAATTACAAAATGTCTATAACCGATGATCACTCCTCGTGCGTATATTGTTTAGGCGCCAAGCACCTACAGGAGTCCTGCCGCGTGTGTCACGCCTTTTCTTCTAGGGTCCTCCAAGAGAGGAAGAATAAATTAATCTTGAAAGGGCTCATTAAACCCTCCTTCGAGGAGGCCTTATCTTCCTCATCCTCTCCAACTAAGAAAAAGAAAGCGTCGGCTCCTACCAGCCCGTCGGAACCGACTACTAAGAAATCCAGGCAGGCTTCTCCAACTCCACGGACTTCGGAGCCGAGGGCGGAACGGTCTGCCTCGATGCCCCCAGTCTCGACTCCTCTGGTTTCGGAGCCGATGACTGGGGCTTCGAGAGGCAGGTCACCTTCATCGGCTCCACTGATTTTGGAGCCGATGAGGGTTGCCGGCTCAGACTCTTCCCCTTCGGCGCCGAAGCCCTCCTCGGCACCGAGGGAAATTGTTTTGGGATCTCCCTCGGCACCGATACTGGTTGAGTCCATTCGGAGCCGGTCCCCCAGTCCTTTGGAGCCGATGGTGAAGTCAGTTCGGACCCGATCGGTTTCCTCTAGATCTTCCAAGATGTCCGATTCGGACATCGACAGGGTGCTCCTAAGACTGTTTCAGTCTCCTGTATTCCAGAAATTAGTTTCGGCTCCTGCCCATTCGGCTTTGGAGCCGATGGCCCACCCTGTAGTTCTGGTTCCTCCTCCAACAGCCTCGGCACCGTTGGAGCCGGTGCTGGTGGAGCCGATGGAGGTTTTCGGGTCGGCCCCGACCCTTACTCCAACCCCGGCTCTCGAGTCGGAGTTCAGTACACGGACCTCCTCTGTCTGCCCCGGGGGGACTCTTCGGGACTGATGTTTTCGGTTCCAAGCCTTCCTCTCGGTGCGTCTGCTGCGGGGGTACCGTCCACTGTTGTGGCCACGGGGGTTGGACCTTCCCAGGATTCTGGTGGTACGGCCTTCAGGGCCATGGGGAGTGCGTTAGCCAAATCTTCTTTGGCTACTTCCACGGTCTCACCAGCACCTTCCCTACATACGGAGACTGGGTCTTTGGCATTCCCCCTGTCCTTAGACAGCGGAGCCCCGGGGCCTGAGGTCACCCCCACTGGGGGTTCCCCCCTCCAGGAGGTCCCTCTGAAGCTTCTTCAGAGGAACCCCCAAGGAAAAGATTGTGCAAGAGGAAGCACGTCGACTCCCCCGATGAGTCTCTCACGTCAGACACTGATCTTGATGATGCGGAGGGGTCCCCTAAGTCATCCTCAGATGATGTCTCCTTTGCAGACATCTTGGAAGCCCTCAAACAACGAGGCAGCTGGCATTCCAAACCCCCTTCTGCTGACGAGTCGGTGTTCCTTAAGGCCTTCGGGGGCATAGCCTTCCGCCTCCTGGGTGTCTCCGCCCTTCGACGAGCTCCTAGATTTGATCTGTCTAAGGGCGTGGGAACATCCAGATTCTGTGGAACTGGTGCCTGCTCGCCCAAATAAGTTCCTATCAGCACCCCCAGAGAAGGAGTTTTTGACAAAAGGTGTGACTGTAGATGCCTTGGTGGTGGCATCTGCTACCCAGCAAGATGTAGCAGAGGCTTCGACGTCCATCCGTCCTCCTAATAAGGAGTCTAGGAGCATGGATCGGTACGGGAAGCGCACCCTCAGTTCAGCGGCCTTTACCTTAAGGTCCCTGAACTATTTAACGCACTTCACCAGGTTTCAGAGGGATCTGATCAAGGAGCTTTCAGATACCCTCTTGGGTAACCTACCTGAGCAGCTGGCCCAGATGGTTGGCTCTCAGTTGGCTACGCTGTCATCGATATCAAACTCGTCCATGAGGCTCATTTCATATGCGGCCGAGGGGGCGAGTGGGGTAATGGTATTGCTCTACGGAGGCAAGCCTGGCTCCGCCTGTGTCATTTTGCGGAAGCCTTCAAGTCTTCCTTTGCTGGCGGCTCCTTTGATGGGTCCTCTTTGTTTGGACCCAAGGGTAAAGGACACATTGACCCTTCAACGGCAAGAAAGTAAGACTTTGACTGCGTGAGAGGGCACGCCACTTCCGGCGCCTTCGGCTCCTATCCCAAGGCTAAAATGAAATGTGAAAGATCCCAGAAGCCTATCCCTCGCGCCAGGATGATTCCCCCTTAGGCAGAGGAGTCCTTCAGGTGCTCTTCAGCCTCTCCAGCCCCCACAATCCCGCCCCCGACTGTGCAGCTCGGAGCAGTCGGGGTCTTTTTCGAGGCACCTAAAAGCCTGGGAAGGTATCACTCAGGACGATAGGTGCGGAGCACCGATGCCCGTTATGCCATCCTCTTTCTCCATCCCCCCTCCTCCCACCAAGAAATCCCCCCCCGCCACCCAGTCAAGGGAAATTGCTGCCCATGAAGTCTCAAAGCTGCTTCAAAAGGACATCCAACCGGGTCCCATCGAGAGATCAGATCGATTAGGGACTCTCAAGATTCTTTTTTTGCCAAAAGACCGGGACTTGGGGCCCATTTTGATCTCATTTGGATCTCAACATTCAGTCAAAAATCAGTCAAAACGGTCGGTCACCTTACAATCCATTCTCCCATTCTCCCACTGCTGGGAGTGATGTGCTTGGATGCTCAAGATAGATCTCAACCACATCCTGGTAGATCAGGCCCAGAGAGACATTTGCGCTTCAGCCTAGGAGACAGTCAGAAGGAGTCAGTCAATCCCCCCCTTGGTCTAACCACAGCCCCACAACACCAACCAAAATGTTTGGCCGGACTGCACCTGCGGTCCTGAGGGGATTCCAGGTTCCCAGGATCTGACTCTCGTGCTCCTAACTGCCACCTCCACTACTATTATTGAAGAACCCAGCCACCACAATAATATCACTATCACCTCATTACCACCCAATCACACTACAAAACCACCTTCACTGCCATCTCAACGATAAGATTCATCGGAGTAGAGATAGACTCAAACGCGGGTCTATCTTCCTACAGAAAGGCTGGCGAAAAGGCCCAGGCTCAAGGAGGAAGCTCCTGAGGCCTCGTCTCAGATCTAAAGCTCCAGGATGGTCCTGCAGCAGAAATGGTGGCCAGGCACTGGTCTTGCAGTCCCCTAGCACTGTTGCATGAGAATTCTCCAGTGGCTTCTTTCGTGTCAGTTCTCCTTTCCCTCAGGTCCCAGAGTCACCTCTCCAATGGATCATACACCCCACAGGAAAAATGGTTCACTGACTGCCATGAATCCTGCAATCTGGACTGGGTCGCACTTTGTGTTCCCTCTCCTCCTTGGATCTTTTTGACCACGGACACCTCAGACAGGGGGGGGGGGGGGGGGCATGTCAGTCCAAGGGGGGCAGGCGGCATGGAGTCTTCATTCATTTTCATTGGAAATGAGGGAGGTGTTTCTATCTCTACTACTACAAGAGCCTACCTACGATTACCCGCATAATTGCTCACACTCCGGGACAACATCAAACAATCTGCATCTCTGAGTGCAGGGGAGGAACCAGATCCTACCCGTTGAAGAAGCTGGGAGTGAGGCCAGATGGTACCACTCTGAGCAGTGGCGACTGATAGCTCATAGGCAACGCATATCCAAGCGTTTCCAACGCGATAGCCACGAGAGACTGCAGAACTATCCTCTCGAGGTGGTCTCTGGAGCAGAACTATCCTCTTTCCTCATGACTCAGTCTCTGGGAAAATAGAATGCCTTGTCTCGACAGACCCTGCTGAGGGGTATTCCAAAGCAGTTCTTCTCCCTCACTCCAGCTCCGGGGGAGAGTCCTATGGACGCACTAGCCCATCCTTGGCCCACCGGCTTGCTATACGCCTTCCCCCCAGATGTCCTTCAAGGTAGCATCTGCAGTCATAACAAATGGGTTGTCCTGTTGTCAGGCAGCCCTTCGGTCGGCCGGATTCCAAAGTCTGGGTCCGGCTGATGTCGCACCCCACCCGACGTCATCTCTGCTGGTCTTGGGGTATAAAGGCATCAGCCGACGCCATTTTCCTCAGTCTTTCTTGCCGCGTGGCGCCCGAAGCAGAAGCTGTTCGCAAGTGCCGGTCGGTCAGATCCAGAGATTACTACTACCGAATACTACTTCGAAGACTTCTAAAAGCTAAGTACCCGTTGGGGACTCTTTCTTGCCTCAGCCGATGTCAGAAAAAGTCAATAACTGTTTAACTTGTGGGAAACAAATACCTCATAAAGATTTCCACTCTTACTGTCTGCCTTGCTTAGGCCCAGACCACGACGTAGCAGCCTGTTCGGCCTGTGCTTCCTTCAACCGACGAACGCTTAGGCGTCGGTCGGAGTTTGCTGAACAGTTTTTCGGCTCAGATTTTGCGTACATTATGCCGTCGGATCCTCCGACAACCCAAATTGTTAAAAAACGCAAAGAAAAAGACCGACACTCGCGGTCTGTGGTTTCGGCCGAAACCACGGTTAAGCAAGCCGCGAGTGTCTCGGTTTCGGCCGAAACCGAGAATACCGGTCAATCTTTAGCCGAATCCATGACTACTACTGAGGCTCCTGCTACCTTAGTTGATTCGGCCTCAGAAATTTTGCCTACTACTGTGGTTCCTAGTGATTTATCAGACACCATCCCTTTGGATGTTTCTACCCCAGCACGTGGTGCTGCTAGGCCTCCTGCAGCCATGTCTATTAAGGCCTTTGCCAGGGCTAAAGCAGCCAAAACTGTTAGATCAGTGCCTGTTCAGCCTCCCTCACACAGGCCCACTTCTAGTTCTCAAATGCTTACTCTGGCAGAGGATTTAATATCCTTAATTAGGGGATCCCAATCTCACCCAGACAGGGCCTCTCAGCCACCAGAAAAGAGATCCAGAGCAGAGCCCCCCGAGCCAGTGTCCTCTGATGATTCTGCTGATGACTCAGACATTACAGACCAGCCAGAGGCTCCTTTGTCTACATATGAAGATTCAGATGCTGAAGAATCCATCCCATCTGCCTCTCCGCCAGAGGAATTTTCCTTTGGGGAAACCTTACATGCCATGAGAGAACAATTCCAATGGCAGGGACAAGACTTCTCAGATACAAGAAAAAGGCTTAGGACTTTCCTACACTTACCACAACATAGGCCCTTAGCTATTCCTCCAGTACTGCCTGTTGTGGATGATGCATTTAATGATGTTTGCACTGCTCCTGATACATTACCTCCAGCCCCTGCCAAACCAGATAGATTTTACAGGGTGCCAGACACTCATCACCACCTATACAAGGCCCCACTTGCAGATCCTGAGACTATATCCCAGGGGCCTAAGGCAGTAGCCTCGACCTCAGCAAAAAACCCTACTCCTTCTGAAAGGGAATCCAGGTCCTTAGAGAGATGGGGGGAAAAAGTTTACACCTCTGCTACTCTCTCAGCTAGAGCTTTAAACTGTCAGTTTCATATGATCCAATACCAAGAGTTTATGCTTGATCAGCTAACTAAGAAGCTGTCCTCTGATGACTCCTTAGATAAGAAATATGTTTTAGAAATGGTGAATAACATCCAACAGGTTAGTAACCATTCTTTAAAATGTGGCTATGATGCACTGGAGGCTTCATTTAGATCAGCCATGACTGGCACAGTGATAAGAAGGCATGCATGGTTGAAAGAACAGGTCTTGCCGGATCATGTTAAAGCAAAGCTGTTAGATGCTCCTATGGATAAGGCCAGTCTATTTGGTACACCTGCTCAGCAAGTAATGAAGAAAATGGAAGAAAAGGCAAAATCTGTACAAACAGTTAAGGATTTCTTACAGGTTCAGCCCCCAAGTGTTAGCAGGAACTGACCTGCCAGAAATGGGTCCTTTCCAGATTCCTCAAAATCTCAAAGAGGCAGGAATAGACGCTCTAGAGGCAGAAATCAATCCAGAGGAGGTGCCTACAGAGGACGCCAGTGGCAAGGCAATAACAAGCACAGACACAACCACTGCCACTACAACAGGACAATCACAGTGACTTGGCTCTGACACGCCTACCAGGGAGCAAATAGCAGCACCTTTAGGCGGAAAGTTAGCCTTATTTTGAAAAATTGGCACTGTATCACAAAAGACAAGTGGATTTTGCAAACCATACACCAAGGCTACAGGTTCCACTTCCACACCTTACCAGTAAAAGAGGAATGCCAAATCTACCTCCAAATCAAAAACAGAAGCTCTAAAGCAGATAGCAGAATTAACAAAGATGAGAGCTGTGGAAAGAGTACCAATAACAGAACAGGGCAAAGGATTCTACTCCAGACTCTTCCTAGTACCAAGAAAAGAGAAAAGTTGGAGACCTATTCTCGACCTGTCCGTCTTAAACACATACATCATTGTCCCAAAATTCAAAATGCTGACCCTACAGCAACTTCTTCCCATGCTGGGCAAGGAGTGTTGGCTGGTAACTCTAGATCTCAAGGAGGCATACCTGCACATCCCCATACGACCAAATTGCAGAAGATACCTCAGATTTCTTGCAGGATCAGAGCATTATCAATTCTCAGCATTGCCCTTTGGCTTATCTACTGCGCCCAGAGTATTCACAAAATGCCTGGCATCAGTAATCGCTCACTGCAGGCTACAGGGAATACAAATTTATCCATACCTGGACGACTGCCTGTTACAAGCGGACAACAAAAGCAAGCTGACAACAGATCTACAAAGAGTCATTTGCTTACTACAAGCCCTGGGATACACAGTCAATTTACAAAAGTCAAGACTGATACCATCCCAAACAAGAACATTCTTGGGTGCGGATTTGGACACAGTAAAACAAATGGCATTCCTAACTGCAGAAAAACAAAAACAACTCCTTCTTTACTTCTTGGCATTAACAAAGCAGAACAAACTAACAGCAAGAAAAGTACTGCAGGCCTTGGGCTTCATGGCATCATGCATAATGTTGGTCCCACATGCCAGACTACATATGAGAAAGCTACAGTGGTACCTAAAGAATTTATGGTCTCAACACAGGCACGGCTTAGAAACCGAAATCCCACTAATCCCATGCCTGAAACAGGAGTTCCTATGGTGGGCTCAAGCATGCCAGTCAAACCCAGGCTTACCCTTCCACAACTTTCAAGCAAGCCAAACCATCACAACGGACGCCTCAGACCTAGGCTGGGGGGCGCACATGTTGGACAAATGCATACAAGGATTGTGGACTCAAGACCAGCTGCACCTGCACATAAACCAAAAAGAAATGCTGGCAGTAAAACTAGCAATACTGAAATTCAGACCATTCCTCAAAGAAGGCCATTTAATGATAAGGACAGACAACACCACAGTCATGTGGTACATCAACAAACAAGGAGGCACTCATTCATACCCCTATGCAGAATGACTATGGACCTCTGGAATATGGCTCTGAGCTACAACATCCAGTTACAGGCAATGTTTGTGCCGGGAAAAGAAAACACCCTAGCAGACATGTTAAGCAGAACCACCTCAGATGCTCACGAATGGATGCTACACCCGGACATCTTCAGGGCCATCACAAAGAAATGGGGAATGCCACAAATAGACCTATTCGCATCCCCACTCAATCACCAGCTCAAAAAATTCTGCACAAGGACATGCCACCCACTTGCATGGAAGGTGGACTCTCTATCCTTCAGTTGGAAAGGCCTGACAGCATATGCATTTCCACCTCTTCCTTTGATGCACAAGGTACTACTGAAAATCAAAGAGGAACGTCCAAGGATAATCCTGATAGCTCCGAATTGGCCAAGACAACACTGGTACCCATTGCTGAGGAGCATGTGGTCAATACCCCTGATGCCTCTGATGTTAACTCAGAACAACTACAACATCATACATCCAAACCTAAAAACATTGCAACTGACTGCCTGGAACATCACATAGCAGCAACTAACCCAGACCTATCTCAAAGGGTTAAAGACATTATCCTTGAAGCCCGCAGACCTTCAACAAGAAGGAACTATGCAGGGAAATGGAAAAGGTTTGTCATTTGGAGTACTGAAAGAGGAAAAGATGTGTCTAACATAGATATTGCTAACATCCTGGAGTACTTGGCAGAGCTTCTACATACAGGCCTGTCTTATTCCTCCAAGATACATGCATCAGCTATTTCAGCAGAATACAGCTTCGATCCACCTGTCTTTTCGCATCCTCTACTCAGGCAGTTCCTCAGAGGGATCAAGAATGTAAAACCTCCTAGGAAACCACCATTACCAGCATGGGACTTGAACTTTGTGCTAGAAAAACTGACACTCCCTCCATTTGAACCAGCAGCAACAGCAGAACTTCAACACCTATCATGGAAAACTGCTTTCCTACTGGCAATTACTTCAGCAAGGAGGGTTTCGGAACTACAGGCCTTAATGGCAGTATAACCCTTCCTAATCTTCCATCAAGATAGGGTCTCCATGAGAACTAATCCTACATTTATGCCTAAGGTGGTATCCAGAGTGTCTTTAAACCAGGCAATCCACCTACCTACCTTCTTTCCCAATCCACAGAACAGGGGGGAAAGACTGCTGCATACCTTGGATGTACATAGACAGTTACGCTACTACCTGGACAGAACCAAAGGTAACAGAAAAACTGACCAGCTTTTTGTAGCCTATGCAACAGGAAGGGAAGGAAAAGCAATTTCCAAACAGACAATCTCCAAATGGATAGGAAATTGCATAAGATTCTGTTACTCCTACCATGGAAAACCAATTCCACAGAACATAAGACCTCATTCTACAAGGGCTACAGCCACTACCACAGCTTTCTTACGAGGAGTGGCAACCAAGGACATTATTGATGTGGCTACTTGGACCTCCGTGCATACATTTGCCAAGCATTATAATTTACCTCTATACTCTAGATCCCGAGCAGGGTTTGCCACTGCTGTACTGCAAGGGATCCTAACTACACCTTAATTTTTCTTCCTCCACCCCTAGTTGGCTATGGTATTCTACCCATTTGTTATGACTGCAGATGCTACCTTGAAGGACATAGTACAGTTTTGTACCTACCATAAATGTAGATGTCCGAACAGGATAGCATCTGCAGTCAGGATTACCCTCCCTCCTTCCCCTCTGTGGTACTCCTAGGGTATTTACCCTCCTATTAGCTAGCTGGGGGGGAGTCTCTTATGGTGTATTTGTTTGTATATATGTACATACATGCTTATTTTTTGTTTGCCTTCTACTTTTTTTTGGAAACATTGGCATTTATGCAAAATTTAGCTTTCCAAGAGGGCAACTGGCATCTGGGGCAAGAAACACTGAGGAAAATGGCGTTGGCTGATGCCTTTATACCCGAAGACCAGCAGAGATGACGTCAGGTGGAGTGCGACATCAGCCGAAGCCGGACCCAGACTTTGGAATCCGGCTGACTGAAGGGCTGCCTGAAGACAGGACAACCCATTTGTTATGACTGCAGATGCTATCCTGTTCGGACATCTACATTTATGGTAGGTACAAAACTTTACTTTCCCCTCCTTCCCAGAGTGATCCAAAAGGCGTCTCACTTGGGGAGCAAAATGATCTTAGTTGCTCCTTACTGGCCTCGTCAGGTATGGTTCCCTATCTTGAAATATGCACTGGACGGTCCATGGTTCCTGGATCAGATCCCAGACCTATTAATTCATCAGTTGGGACTACTCCACCAGTCCCTTCACACTTTGAAGTTAACAGCTTGGCTCCTCCTCTTCCGACTATAGTCAGGAATCATACCTTAGACCCGGAAGTCATACATATCTTATCTTGACCCACAAGTCTGCCACTAAGAAATTGTATACTAGCAAATGGAAGAGATTTGCTATTTGGGCTCAACTCCGGGGTCTGGATCCCATTACTATTCCTGTATCGGAAGTCCTAAAATTTCTAACTTCCCTATTCAATCAAGGTTCTTCAGTCTCTACCATCAAGGTCCAATTGGCAGCTATTTTCAATTTTCATGAATCTATAAACCCACCTTTAATGAGCAACAGATTGTGTAAAACCTTCATGAAAGGTGCTGCGCTTTTACGACCTCCAATTTCTCATCCTGCTCCTCCGTGGGATCTCGATGTGGTGTTACGTGCCTTAACCTCCTCCCCCTTCGAACCGGCAGCCACATGTGATTTGAAATTTCTATCTTGGAAAACTGCTTTTCTGGTCGCGATTACTTCTGCCAGAAGGGTTTCAGAGCTTCAAGCTCTATCTGTAAAACCACCGTACCTGGTTTTTCATAGAGTATCCCTCAGGCCTAATTCATCCTTTGTCCCTAAAGTTTGTTCCAGTTTTTGCCTGCAACAGTCATTAGAACTTCCAGTTTTCTTTCCAAAGTACTCAAACAAAGCGGAATACATATTCCACACATTGGATGTCCACAGACAAATTGCGTTTTTATTTAGACAGGACCCAACAAACACGGAAAACAGATCAATCGTTTGTGTCCTTTTCGGATAATAAATTGGGCAAAGCCATCACAAAGGTCACTATTACCAAATGGATCAGGGACTGTATTACTCAGGCTTATTCCTCTTCTAATAAAGAGCTTACAACCTCTGTCAAAGCTCACTCTACAAGAGCTATGGCTACTTCAATAGCATTCCATTCTAAGCTTGCCATTAGTGACATTTGTGCTGCGGCTACGTGGTCTTCCCCGCACACTTTCATTTCCCACTACAAATTGGATGTGGCATCCCGGGGGCGAGCTTCATTTGGTTCCACAGTGCTCAGGAGTGTTTTCCAGTGAGCCACCCAGAATTTAGGTGCTAGGGACGCTGTTCCATCAGTACAGAATGTAGGCGAGATAGGATCACATAACATCTTTTAGTTATGTACTCACCATAACTTTAGATGTTTGGGATCCATCTCGCCTGCATTCTAATAACCACCCTCCTTCCCCCTGCCTTGGAGATCAGAAGAGATCGGACGGTCCGAATTCTATTGTTTCATCTTGAAACATCTGGCAATGTTATATGAACAAGTTATGTGTGTGTGTATGAATGCGGACAAACAAGATCTGGGGGATTAGTGGTGGTGCATCCTTGGATAGAGAATAGCTCAGCCAATAAGATACTTCGCTCTATAGCATAGCGTGCCGAGTCGGAGCCAAGGATCGGCTCCGAGCCCATCAGTACAGAATGTAGGCGAGATGGATCCCAAACATCTAAAGTTATGGTGAGTACATAACTAAAAGATACTATTCCTTCAGATGGGTCCGGAGCTGCTGAGCAGGCACCAGCTTCTGAGGGTGTATTCAGACCTAAACATCTTTATATTAAACCGACTTCAGCTTCAAAGCAAAGACTAAAGCAAAGAAACAAACTCAACAGCCACGTGGTCAGGCCTCTATGCCCAAAAAACAGGTGCTCCAAATGGCCGAAGACTTGATTACCTTGATCAGGGGTTCCCATCCCCCTCCTGATAAGAGGCCTAGGCAAGAGACTGACTATGAATCTTCAGATCAGGTTTCCATTTCTTCTGATTCCTCTTCTGATCAGGAATATTCTCTTTCCCCTATGAGGATTCTGATGCTGAAGAATCTATACCTTCAGCTTCTCCTCCAGAGGACTATTCTTTTGGGGGAAACCTTGCATACCATGAGGGAGCATTTCCACTTGAAGAACCAAGATTTTTCAGAATCTAAAAAGAGGCTCAGGGATTTCCTTTTACTACCTCAACACAGGCCACTAGCCATTCCACCTGTGTTAGACATTGTAGATGATGTGTTTTTGGAGTCTAGTCTTACCCCTGACTCCTTACCTCTAGCTCCTGTTAAGCCTGACAGATCATAAATTCCTTTTTAAAAACCCTGCTGCAGACACAGAAACTATTTCACAGGGTCACAAGGGGAGTTATGGCTTCTGCTGCAAAAACCCTACCCCCTCTGACAGAGATTCTAGGGCACTGGATAGATGGGGAAAAAAGGTATACACATCTGCTACCTTGGCTATAGGGGCCTTAAAATGTTAGTTTCATATGCTCAAATATCAGCAACATGTCATGGCATTGCTTAAACAGAAAATGTTATTAAACTCTGAATGTGCAGAAAACAAGGAAATGCAGGATTTATTGCGTGCAGCTGAACAAGTTGGAAAGCATACTTTGCAATGTGGTTGTGATTCTTTGGAGGCCTCCTGCAGGGCCACAGTTACGGGTTCTGTAATTAGGAGGCATGCTTGGTTAAAGGAACAAAATCTGCCTGATCATGTCAAAGTTAAATCATTAGATGCACCTTTACAGCATGATACTTTATTTGATGTTAAGGCAGAAGAGGTGTTGAAGAAAATAGAGGACAAAGCTAAATCTATGCAAACTGTCAAATATTTTTTTTACAAGTACAGCCACCTAGGTTTAGTAGACACTGGCCAACAAAGAATTGGTCCTTTCCTGTGTAAGACAGACCTCACAGGGGCAGACCCAGACGCCCTAGAGGCAGATCCCAGGCGCAAGGTTCATACAGGTCAAAGCAATGGGGTTCCTCTACCTCCAAAGTTGGAGAAGACAAATCTCATCCATACAGGAAACAGTCCCAATGACTTCCCCCTGCCTGCACCAATCACTTATCTCCTGGCAGCACCGTTAGGGGGAAAATTAGCACTTTTTTCTCAAAATTGGCACATCATAACCCAGGACAAGTGGGTTCTAAATATCGTGTCACAAGGCTACAAGTTCCATTTCCATAACCTGCCAGAGGCAAACGGCTGGCCAGATCTGCCAAAAAATCAATGGGCAGTGGCACAAAAACAAGTCTTATCCTTCATGGACATGGGGGCAATTCAACAAGTACCAGAGCAAGAGCAGGGACAAGGATTTTACTCAAGACTGTTCTTGGTACCCAGAAAGGACAAGGGCTGGAGGCCAATACTGGATCTATCTATTCTGAACACATTCCTGGATATACCAGAATTCAAGATGTTGACTTTGCAGCAGCTTCTGCCCATGCTGGGCAAGAATGCTTGGCTTGTGACTTTAGACCTAAAAGAGGCATACCTGCATGTCCAAATCAGACAAATATGCAGAACATACCTCAGATTCAAGGCTGGCTCAATGCATTACCAATTCTCTGCACTGCCCTTTGGCTTATCTACTGTGCCCAAGGTCTTTACAAAGTGCCTGGCACCAGTAATTGCATTTTGCAGACAAAGAGGAATACAAATATATCCTTACTTGGACGACTGTTTAATTCAAGCAGAGAACAAGGACATTCTTCTACAGCATCTGGCATTTGTAAAAAGACTTCTAACATGTCTAGGGTACACAGTCAACGAAAATAAATCAAAACTAGTACCCTCTCAAGAGGTAATATTCCTGGGTGCAAGCTTAAATACAACTGCCCAGATGGCTTATCTCACCCCAGACTAACAAAGGCAACTGACTACCTATTTCAAAATGTTGGCAACAAAGGCCCAGTTATCTGCAAGAAAAAATCTGCAGGCTTTGAGCTTCATGGCATCCTGCATTCTACTAATTCCATATGCAAGACTGCATATGAGGAAACTACAATGGTATCTAAAAAGTGTTTGGACTCAACATTGCCACAGCCTGGAAACGATTACCCTCATTCCCTGCCTGCAACAGGAGTTTCGATGGTGGGCAAAGGCTTGTAACCAAAACGAGGGCCAGCCATTCACATTACCCCCAGCCAGGCAGACACTAACAACTGATGCATCAGATTATGCCTGGGGGGCCCACATGACAGGAAGATGCATTCAGGGCACATAGGCCTCAAACCAAATGCATCTACATATCAATCAAAAAGAGATGATAGCTGTTCAAAGTGCCCTGACAGCCTTCAAGGACCTACTTCATCCAGGACAACTACTGATAGACAGACAACACCAAGGTCATGTGGTATATAAACAAGCAAAGGGGCACACATTCTTACCCCCTTTGCAGACTAGCCATGACTTTGTGGGACACAGCATTGACTCACCAAGTACATCTTCAGGCACAATTCCTGCCAGGAAGGAAAAATACTCTGGCAGACGAACTAAGCAGAAACCTCATGGATCCCCACGAGTGGCAGCTGAATCCGCAAGTCTTCAGCATGATAACAAGGAAATGGGGATGCCAGGACATAGATCTATTTGCCTCCCCTCACAACTACCAACTAAAAAGATTTTGCACAAGGATTTGTCACAGACAAGCATGGAAAGTGGATGCCCTATCTTTCAGCTGGAAAAACCTATCGGTATATGCTTTTCCCCCACTGCCTCTCCTACCCAATGTACTCCTAAAGGTCATACAGGAGAAGCCAAAGATGATACTAATTGCCCCAGACTGGCCCTGCCAGTACTGGTATCCAATACTGAGGAACTTGTCTCAATGCCCAGCTTGGACCTTACCTCAAATACCTCATCTACTGTCCCAGCAAAACAATCAGATCCTGCACAGCCTACTCGGGACGTTAAACCTGGCAGCATGGCGGATAATGTAGTCATACAAAACACACCTCTCAGTAAAGCTGTGATGACTGTCCTTTTGGAATCCAGAAGGCCTAGTACTAGAAAATCTTAGGCTGGAAAATGGAAGAGATTCTGTGCTTGGAACCAGGCACAAGGGACCGATACAGCTGTGCCAAATATTCCTCAGATTTTACAATACTTAACTGAGATGCGGGACAAAGGCCTATTTTTCTCATCTGTTAAAATCCACGCCTCTGCCATTTCGGCTCATTACAATACAGAGCCACCAATCTTTTCTCATCCCTTATTAAAGCAGTACCTCAGAGGAGTCAAAAATTTAAGGCCTCCAAGGAGATCACCAATGCCTGCATGGGACCTCAACTATGTCTTGGAAAAACTCACCCTGCCTCCTTTTGAGCCAGCTGCTACTGCTGATACAAAGTTTTTATCTTGGAAAACAAATCTGCTCCTAGCAATAACCTCTGCAAGACGAGTTTCAGAACTACAGGCACTCATGGCTGTGGAACCTTTTATCATTTTTTATCCAGACAGGGTCTCTGAGGACAAACCCAACATTTATGCCTAAGGCGGTGTCCAGTGTGGCTCTTAACCAAACTATTCATCTGCCAACTTTTTATCCAAATCTGCAGAACAAGGGGGAGAGAATTCTGCATTCTTTGGACGTACACAGACAGCTTAGATTCTACTTGGACAGAACCAAAGTTTTCAGAAAGACAGAGCAATTACTTGTGGCATATGCTGCAGGATCACAAGGAAAGGCCATCTCAAAGAAGACAGGCCACTGCTTTCGTTTCTGCTACTTACACCATGGCAAGCCAGTGCTCAAGGGCATTAGGCCACATTCAACCAGAGCTGCAGCCAGTTTAGCAACCTTTCTCGGGGGAGTACCAACCAAGGACATTTTAGAGGCTGCTACTTGGAGTTCAGTGCACACCTTTACAAAGCACTATCATCTACCACTCTACTCTAAATCCAGGGCAGGCTTTGTCACTGCAGTCCTGCAGGCTCTCATAGCCGCTCCTAACGCTGTTTAGCTCCAGCCTCCCATCCATAGCTTTGGGACTCTACCCAAATGTAATGACTGCAACAGTGAAACACGAAGAACATAGTACAGTTGTGTACACTTACCATAAATGTAGATGTTCGAGTGTATTCACTGTTGCAGTCCAGGTTACCCACCCACCATCCTCCTTCTGATAGAACCTATCTTTCCTTCTCTGATTTATACAACCTATGTGGTGTATTTGCTTGTAGATGAAGGTAAAGTTTATATTGGTGCATGTATTTATATATATATATATATATATATATATATATATATATATATATATATATATATAAATTTTGAATACCCTTTTAGGGGGCACCTGACATCTGGGGCAAGAAAAACTAAAGAAAATGGCGTCTGCTGCATCTTTTATACCCCTACCGACCTGACATCAGGGAAAGGGGCGACAGCAGCCAACGCAGGACACAGGACTTTGGAATTCAGGCTGACTGAGGGCAACCTGCCAGCAGGATTACCCAAATGTAATGACTGCAACAGTGAATACACTCGAACATCTACATTTATGATAAGTGTACACAACTGTGCTTTGCCAACTGGCTCACTAACAGAACCCACGCTGTGAAAGAAGCAGGCTCCAAATCCGACTTCAGACCAGTGACAAGTGGGGTACCACAGGGTTCAGTCCTGGGTCCTCTCCTGTTTGGTAGCTACTTCTCAGAAGTACATGCTAACACAGAAGGTCTTTGGCTAATGAAGTTCACAGATGACTGCAAACTAGGAGCCATTATCAAAACTCCTAAAGATGTGGACATCCTACAAAAAGGCCTCAGTGAGACAGATGCCTGGTGTCAAAGCCATGGCCTCAAGCTCGATACCAAAAAGCGCATTGTCATCCCTTTTGGTAAAAACTCTGTGCTCATGAACTACCACATAGGCGGTAGTCTAACACCGAAGGTGTGATAAGAGATCTTGGGACACAGGTGGACAGTAGTCTCTCCTTTGATAATCACATCACCACAGTAGTCAGGAAATGTTCATCACAAAAGGTTTCTCAACCAGGAAAAAAGAGGCCATTGTTCCCCTCTACATGTCACTCATTAGACCCATTATAGAGTACAACGCCCCTTTTGGTATGTACCTCACAAGACATCTACAACAACTAGAAAGGCCGCAGAAATACCTCACAAAGAGTATTACCAGCCTTTAACAGATGCCCTACACAGACCATCTCAAAAAATTCCGGCTTTACTCTGTCACATATCGCCTACTCAGAGGCAGTCTCTGCCTAACATACAAATCTATGTCAAACCCAGAGCTGTTGGACATGCTCCACTTAACGAAATCCCAATCCCTCCGAGCTACATGCTCTAAGGGACCTTAACCTTGTCACCACAATAAACAGAACATGCTGGAGGGATAGATTCATGTCCCAGAGACTTTCCATACTCTGGACCAAACTGCCTAGCTATATCAAACAAAGCTCCTCATTAGCACTCTTCAAGAAAAATTTTGATTATTGGATGGGAGCTAGGAAATTCACCCAGCTGATCATTTCTGTGGCTCTCCTCTTCAGGGGCACAGGATTTCTTGGGTGGCGAAAGCCAGGGTACCTTTTTGGCTAGGCTTATATAGGCCCTAGTACCTACCTATGAATCTGTTAGTGTAAGTTTAGTTTTATAAGTGCACTTTCTACTTGTGCTTTTTTTTTTGACATTACTAGAAAATGTTGAGTGAAAGTGTGCTGATTGTGAACACTCAGTGACCGCTTAACTTCCAATTGACTAGTTCCTACAAAGCTTTCAGCAGTTGACTGCTGTCCCTTGGCCACAGCATCGATACTTACTCCAGTCCTGCTGGTGCTTCTCCCACTGTACCCTAAAGAAAAAAATCACCGTTTTCTCAGATTCATTCTATGCTTCAGCGTACAGTGAGTGAACCGGCAGTGGCCATTGGTTGTTTCTCAGATAACTCACAACTGTGGATTTCTCTGTTGCAGTTCTTTTGGTTATCAGGAACCAGAGGTCACCACATTCTCATTGTTGTTGCTGTGTTCACTATGAGCATGACAACCCATCTTCTCTACGTCCGGAAGAGACACTGGGAGATCCTTATTGAGGTAATCGGGGCAAGAGACAATAAGACCAAGCAGACATCCCTCCTCCTTGCCTGTCTTCTTTCACAGGAACTCCCATAAAGACAAAACAAAAGATTAAACATTGTCCATCTGAAGAAGTAATTACAGTTAATCATGAATTTCTTACCTTAGCAAGTTAGGTATTACAGGCAATGAATCCTAGTACACAGAAGTCATTACAAGTGGGCATTCCCTGTAAAGTAAATGCTCATCATTCTTACTTTTGCAGTAGCTCTTGGGCTGTATGAGTTGTTTCGACCTCAGAAACAGCAGCCGTACAGCTTCCCACCCATGCTCATTCACTATGCTGATTGGCTAATCCCAAAGAGGGAAATCTGTCCTCAGAGTAAAGCTTTCTTCAGTACGTTCTTTCTGTCTTGAGAAGAAGCATTCCTCAGGGTTCGCAAGATCAGCCGTTGACTAAGAGCATCATTTCTGGCAGATACGTCTGCATTAGGGGACCTCTCCATTTAGAAATTGCCTTTTAAAAAAGCAAAAGGTATTTTATCTATTTTTTTGACTGAAAGAGATATTTCCTGTTTAAGAAACTGAGTACTTTTTTTCCATGTTTCTGGAGGTTCCTGTCAGGGACTGTTATTTTCAGAGTCGAGTGTTAAGCTATTTAGGGTTTATTTTGTGAAAAATTGTGTACTGTGAACTTTGAATTTTGTGGGAGAGAAGTGAGTGGGAAATTGTGTGCCAGTCTATTGCTTATGCTCACTTCGTGGCAACCTACCTGCCATTTTGATCCTGTCAGTGTGTGTTACAATGTTTGAATAGTACAGATGGGAATTCTGTTCTTCTCTTGCCTTTTACAGCCTAAGGGACTGGGGAAAATGTTTGTAAATATGCTGGTTGTTAACACTGTGACAGCTTACTTTCTAACCAGCTCACTTCAGCTACGCATACAACTTTTGGTGCTTCTTTGGTTACAGCAAACAGAATAGACCCTTGCAAGAACGGTAAGTGCACGGCCCAAAAAAACCTCAGTTCAGTAAAAATCAATGGCCAGCACACAGTGGTGTTTTATATGGATTTCAACTTTTAATGTAATGTCACGGAAGGCAAAAACAGACCGGTTTTGGCTGAAACAATACAAAGCCTTCTTCAATGTAAATCATAAGTCAAGTAAATCTAAGCCCTTTTAATGCAACATGTTCAAAACAAAAGACCTTCTGATTGGTTGGCTATAAGTGCTCATTAAGACCAGGTGGAAACAAACCACCCAACTTGATAATCCACTTTTTTTCTTTATTGTTAAGTATAGTATGCCAACCGGATTTATTAACCCTGTCTCCAATAATTCTATCAATAATAGTAAATCTGAAATTGGCAGTGGTGTGTACCAGGGAATGTTTATATAAAGCATTAGTCTTGTCTGCCTGATATCACTAACATGCTCCGATACATATATCCTGACTGGTCGAGGAGTTTGTCCTATATAAAACGCCGATCAGGAACAGGTGGCAAGATGACCCATCTTTCCCACAATTTGCCAAAAACTTAATATCAAATACTGTTGCTGTATTTATCTTATAATCTATTGTCAGTTAATATATTCCAATGTCTGTTGATACTGTCTAATACTATATTGGTCTTGTGTCCAAAGGTGGTAGCTAGCAGAGTGTCAGAATGGCTGGGCTTCTGTTTGACTTTATAAACTAACAGGTCCTTCCTATCAAATGTGGAAGCCCAATTGCTAGCCTCAGTATGTTTCCAATTTTGTAGCCTCTTTGTTTAAATCTATTGGTCAGATCCTGTTTGAAATGTTTGTATCTGTCTGGTTTAGAACAGATAAGGTTCATACAGAGAAATTACGATTTGGGGATGTTGTTGTCTATGGTATGTGGAGGGTGAAAACTAGATGCATGCAGTAATGAGTTATGTTGTGGGTATTTGCAGTATACCTGCGTGTCTAAGGTGTTATCTGTATTCCTAGTCACTACAATATCCAAAAATGTGATCTGTTCAGCATGATAGTTGACTGTAAATTGTATGCCCCACTTGTTGCCATTTAGATATTCAACAAATTCAGTCAGATATGCAGTATCAGCCCTTCAAACCATCCAATAATCGTCTAGGTATCATTTTCCTATGTCAATTTCATCAAGGTATGTATTGTGAATTGAATCATAAATGAGTTGTTCCTCCAAAAAGGCCATATAAAGATCAGCATAAATCGTAGCAAATGAGGCTCCCATAGCAGTACCCTGTACCTGCCAGAAACACTTTACTTGATAATAGAAAGTATTCTTGGTAAGTACTTGTTCAGCAAGACAGATGAGGAAGGTATTAAACCCAGGTGGATAGAGTTCAGCTCGATATAACCAATGATGTCCTTCAAGAATGCAACTGCAGTCCTTACATATGGGTTGTCCTGCCTCAGGCAGCCCTTCGGTCGGCCGGATTCCAAAGTCTGGGTCCGGCGTCGGCTGATGTCGGCTCCCACCTGACATCAGAGCGGCCAGGGTACAAAAGCATCAGCCGCTGCCATCTTCTTCAGTCTTTCTTGCCGCGCGGTGCCCTAAGCAGAAGCAGTTCGCAAGTGTCGGTCGGCCAGCTCCTGTGTTTTCAGATACCGAAGTCATCAAAAAGCTAAGTACCCCGTTGGGAACCTTTTCTTGCCTCAGCCGATGTCAGATAAAACTGCAAAAGTTAATAATTGCTTGTCTTGTGGTAAACAAATACCTCATAAGGACTTCCATTCTTACTGCCTTCCCTGCCTCGGCCCAGACCAGGCCGTCTCGGCCTGTGCTGCCTGTGCTTGCTTCAATAAGCGCACACTTAGGCGCCGGGCAGAATTTGCTGTAGACCTTTTTGGAGAAAATTACTCCTATATCATGCCGTCGGAACTACCGACAGCACATACTTCCAAAAAAACGGAAGGACCGGGACCGACATCCACGGCCCGTGACTTCCAACGACACCACGCTAAAGCCTACCAAGAGTGCATCGGTCTCTTCGGAGGCGGTAGTTCAACCGCTCCTTGCCGACGACACCGTTTTACTGCTCACTTCGGTACCGGAGGGTACCCCGGTGCCGGTTGTTGATTTTCCCCCTGAAACCGAAGCCCAAGATTTGCCTGACCCCATACCGGTGGACAAAGTTACTCCAGCACGTGGGGCAGCAAGGCCTCCTGTGCCTATGTGCATTAAGGCCTACACACGTGCTAAGGCTCCCAGCCAGGCTAAGTCTCACCCTCCTAAATCTTTTCCACAAGGTTCAACTTCTGATAAACAGATCATGACTTTAGCTGCAGATCTAATTTCTTTAATGAGGGGCTCTCAGGCTCATCCAGACAGAGGTTCTCAGCCGCCTTCAGACAAAAGGCCTAGGGTTGAGCAGGTGGATACTCTCTCCTCAGAGGTGGCCTCTGGTGAGTCAGACCATTCAGATTCCCAGGAAGAATCCTTCCCGGCCTACGAGGATTCGGATGCTGATGAATCCATTCCCTCTGCCTTTCCTCCTGAGGATATTTCTTTCGGGGAGATTCTCCACTCCATGAGAGAGCATTTTCAGTGGCAGGGCCAGAATTTCTCCGACTCCAGGAAAAGGCTTCGGACTTTCCTTAAGTTACCCCAGCACAGGCCTTTAGCTATACCCCCAGTGTTAGATGTATTGGATGACGTGTTCTCAGACTCCAGTACTTCTCCTGATTCTCTCCCCCTGCTCCAGTCAAGCCGGACAGACATTACAGGGTTCCTGAAACTCATAAACATCTCTTTAAGGCACACTCTGTTGATCTAGACACTATTTCTTAGGGGCCCAAAGGAGGGGCCACCTCCACGGCCAAAAATCCTTTGCCCGCAGACAGGGAATCTAGGTCCCTGGAGAGGTGGGGTAAAAAAGTTTATACTTCATCCACCCTTGCCATGAGTGCAATTAACTGTCTTTTTCATATGTTTAAGTATCAGGATTTCTTGATGGATGATTTACAGAAAAAATAGCCTCTCCTGAGCCTTTAGATAGAAAGGCCTTGCAGGATTTGGTACATAATACTCAGCAGGTTAGCAATCATTTTCTTCAGTGTGGGTTATGATGCATTGGAAGCTTCATGTAGGTCAGCTATGACAGGGGCCGTCATACATAGACATGCTTGGTTGAAGGAACAGACATTGCCAGATCATGTTAAAATAAAGCTTCTAGATGCACCTCTGGAAAAAGATAAGCTATTTGGTGCTAATGCACAGGGTGTGTTGAAATCAATAGAGGAAAAGGCTAAATCATTACAAACAGTCAAAGATTTCCTCCAGGTTTAGCCACCAAGGTTCAGCAGGAATTGGCCTTCAAAGAATTGGCCCTTTCCAGACACTGACAAGTTCCAAAGGGAAAAAAAACAGGCGTGCTCGAGGTAGAGGGCAATACCGAGGCTCCTACAGGGGCCGCCAATGGCAGCCAACAAATCAGAGAAGTGGCGCAGGGACTTCTGTTGCTCCACAGGTACAACCACAATGACTTGACTTTGACACTGCCGACCAAGGCTCAAAGAGAAGCACCTTTAGGCGGAAAATTATCCTCATTTTCAAAAAATTGGCACGTTTTTACAAAGGACAAATGGGTTTTGGACATAATAGACAAAGGTTACAGGTTCCACTTCCATACCTTACCAGCAAGACAAGGCATGCCAAACCTGCACACAATCAAAGGGCAGAGGCACTCTTACAAGTTTCAAAGCTACTACAAATCAAAGCAATAGAAAAGGTTCCTCCTAAGGAACAAGGCCAGGGATTCTACTCAACTGTTCCTTGTTCCAAGAAAAGAAAAGCAATGGAGACCTATACTAGACTTGTCCGCTCTAAACACTTTTCTCATTGTGCCAAGATTCTAAATGCTGACGTTGCAGCAACTCCTTCCCATGCTGGGCAAGGGGTCTTGGCTGGTTACTCTGGACCTCAAGGAGGCATACCTGCATGTCCCAATCAGACACAGCTGCAGAAGATACCTCAGATTTCTTGCAGGGCCAGAGCATTATCAATTCTCAGCATTGCCTTTTGGCTTATCTACTGCGCCCAGAGTATTCATGAAATGCCTGGCATCAGTATTTGCGCACTGCAGACTCCAGGGGATACAAATATACCCTTGCCTGGACGACTGCGTTATTCAAGCGGACAGCAAGCAAGCCTTGATAAGAAACTTGGACTATGTCATTCATCTACTGCAGGCTTTGGGATACACAGTCAACATTCAAAAATCAAGACTACTGCCATCCCAACAAATAATTTTTCTAGGAGCCAAACTGGACACAGATTCACAAATGGCTTTCCTCACAAAAGAAAAACAAGAACCAGTTTACTCCTGATTCCACTGGCAAGACTACACATGAGAAAACTACAATGGTACCTAAAAAGTTTATGGTTTTAACACAGCCACAACTTAGAAGCAACTATTCCACTCATTCCATGTCTACAAAAGGAATTTTTGTGGTGGGCACAAGCAAGCCTGCTAAACAAAGGCATGTCCTTCAGCAAACCTCAAGCAAGCCAAACCATTACAACAGATGCCTCAGATCATGGATGGGGGGCGCACATGGAGGGCAGATGCATTCTAGGGCAATGGACTCCTCGGGAATTGCATCTGCACATCAATCAAAAAGAGATGTTGGCAGTGATTCATGCAATCGAGGCCTTCGGAAAACTTCTTCAGCAAGGTCATCTGTTAATAAGGACAGACAACACCACTGCTATGTCGTACATAAACAAACAGGGATGCACGCATTCTTACCCCCTCTGCAGACTGACAATGACTCTTTGGGAAAAGTCCCTGAAACTGAACATACAGTTGCAATCCCAGTTTATTCCAGGCAAGGACAATGTTCTGGCTGACAGTCTAAGCAGAAACATTATGGATCCGCACGAATGGATGTTGCATCCAGACATTTTTTCACAAATAACTCATGATGGGGAAGGCCGGACATAGATCTCTTTGCCTCACACCTCAATCATCATCTGAAGAAGTTTTGCTCAAGGACACACCATCCTCAAGCCTGGAGAATGGATGCTCTCTCCTTCAGCTGGAATTCTCTAACAATCTATGCATTCCCACCTCTACCATTACTGACCAAGGTGTTACTGAAGATCAAAGCAGAACAACCGAAGGGCATTTTGATAGCTCCAGACTGGCCGAGGCAGCACTGGTATCCATTACTAAGGCGCATAACTCGCACCAAGCCGTGGTCCCTGCCTCAATGGCCTCTGCTTATAACTCAGCACAATTACAGGACTGTTCATCCCAACTTGCAAACATTGCAACTGACAGCTTGGAGGGTTCCATGATTTCTCCCCATATCTCTCTCTCCAAAAAAGTTCAAGAGATCTTACTGGAAGCACGCAGGCCTTCCACCAGAAAAACTTATTCAGCCAAATGGAAGAGATTCAACATCTGGAATGCCCACAGGGGTCAGGATGCATCAGTAATGAGCATCCCACAGATACTAGAATACTTGGCAGAAATGCTTCACAATGGCCTTTCATATTCTTCCTTAAAAATACACGCTTCAGCAATTTCAGCAAAATACAACTGTGATCCACCTGTGTTTTCACATCCTTTGCTAAGACAGTTTCTAAGAGGGATAAAGAATATCAAACCTCCAAGGAAACCACCAGTGCCTGCATGGGACCTCAACTTCGTCTTGGAAAAATTAACCCTTCCACCTTTTGAGCCAGCAGCATCTTCAGAATTGCAATTTCTCTCCTGGAAAACAGTTTTCCTGTTGGCAATTACTTCAGCAAGAAGAATCTCGGAGATACAGGTCCTCATGGCAGTACCTCCATTTCTCATTTAACATCAGGACAGAGTCTCTTTAAGAACCAATCCTTCATTCATGCCAAAGGTGATATCCAGGGTTTCTCTAAATCAAGCAATTCACCTGCCTACTTTCTTTCCCAATCCTCAAAATAAAGGAGAAAAGCTTCTGCACATTTTGGACATACACAGACAATTGCGCTACTACTTGGACAGAACAAAGGCCAACAGAAAGTCAGACCAACTATTTGTAGACTACGCAGCTGGAGTACAAGGAAAGGCAACTTCCAAGCAAACAATTTCAAAATGGATTGGAAACTGCATCAGTTTCTGCTACTCTTTCCATGGAAAAGGTGTGCCAGCCAATACCAGGCCACACTCCACCAGAGCTACAGCCACCTCCACAGCCTAAGAGGGGTGGCTACAAAGGACATTCTAGAAGCTGCTACATGGAGCTCCGTGCATACATTTTCCAAGCATTACAACCTGCCTTTATATTCCAGATCCCGAGCAGGCTTTACTTTGGCAGTCCTGCAGGGCATTTTAGGTACACCATCCTTATCTTACCACCCCCAGCTTGGCTATGGTATTCAACCCATATGTAAGGATTGCAGTTGCATTCTTGAAGGACATAGTACAGTTTTGTAACTACCATAAATGTAGATGTCCGATAGATATGCAACTGCAGTCAGGTTTTCCCTCCCTCCTACCCCTCTGTTATTCTCTTTTTTGGGTCCACTCCCCCTTTCTCAAATTAGCTGGGGATATCTGTTATGGTGTATCTGTTTATTACTGTTGTGCATGTCTGGATTTTTTATCCATTCTCTAAATTTAGCCTTCCTTGGAGGGCACCTGGCATCTGGGGCAAGAAACACTGAAGAAGATGGCGGCGGCTGATGCTTTTGTACCCTGGCCGCTCTGACGTCAGGTGGGAGCCGACATCAGCCGACGCCGGACCCAGACTTTGGAATCCGGCCGACCGAAGGGCTGCCTGAGGCAGGACAGCCCATATGTAAGGACTGCAGTTGCATATCTATCGGACATCTACATTTATGGTAGGTACAAAACTGTACTTTCCAGAGCCTGTAAACTGGCCCAATGGGAAATATTAGTGTAGAAGGCTGCCACGTCCAAAGTACATAGGAGCCATCCTGACTCAAGTTGCATGTCTGAGATACTCTGTAAAAACTCAGTGGTATCTTGAATTCGGGCCCTGACCCATTTCAATAAAGGTTTAAGATATTTAGTCAAAAATTGTGACAATGGTTCCGTAATGGAACCCCGACCAGATACAGTGGGTCTGCCTTGGAGGATCATGTAAAGTTTTATGTATTTTTGGCAATAAGTATTGGTTACTAGGATTGGGCACAGTCAGATGATGCAGTACTGAATCTGAAATAATGCCTTCCTCTTTGGCTGACAAAAGAAATTTGGTCTATCTGTTGTTTGAGTCTGGGACTGGGGTCTAAAGGCATATACATTTAATAACGCCCATCACTGAATTGTCTTTGGGCTTCAGCATCATATTTCACCCACTCCATAACAACTACAGCCCCACCCATGTCAGCTGGTAAGTTAACCAAATTCTTGTGTTGTAAATTCAAGATTACCTGTTGTTCAATCTTTGAGAGGTTGTTAGACATTATTCCGGATTCCCGAAAATGGAAATGTAGAGCTTTGAGCACACTGTTTTGAAACATGTAAACATTTTGATGCAAGGGAGGCATGAAAGTAGACTTGTGAAATTTGAATGCGTTATCATCCACATCAATTGATGGTGAGTCAAAATATAATTTCAGATTTAATAAACAACAAAATGCCAAAACAGTTGCAGTTCAACTTTTGATAGAGATGTGGATGAAATATTGAACACATTTGCAGTTGTATTTATTTCTGTGTCATGATTCCGAGTAATGTCTGTGTTGCGGACCTGTATGATGCTTTCTCCCTCCCTGTGTATCCTACCCCTAAAGGGTTATCAGAATTTTCTATGTTTAGTGGTTGGAGATACTGTGGTGTATTGTAAATCTGAATCTATGACAGAGGACGAGTCTCTCACCTGATGTCCCACTATAAAAGCTTTTAGGTTTTTTAAGAATGGACCTAGGTCTTTTCCTCTAGGAAGGCTGGCTCCCCAGATTAGCAAATTTTACATTTTCTATACCAAAGGGTTCAACTCTTTCGTAATCCCCCGTCCCTGTAAATTTTTTTTTCATTTTCCTATCGGTATAACATGGCTGGCTCTCAAATTTTTTGGTTTCATCACAAATAGTGGCAACCTCTTTGATGCATGAATCACTAGAACAATCATAATATGCTGTAAGCGCATCCACAAAGTTAATGGAAGCCTTTTGTTGAGCAAAATCCTCATCAATATATGCTACAAGTGGTTGGATACGTACCCTCAGCCCTCAGGGAGAAATCACCTTTGCTTGGTATACCTTAAAAAGTCTGAGATGCCAGACATTAGTCCTTAATGATCTCATGCTCTTAGTTAACCTTTGGAAAATAGCTGTGGATGTATTTTGAGATTCTTGCGTATCAGCTGCCTCATTTGAACTACACCTGGGTCCCACACAAATATCCCTAAGTCATCCCTGTAAGCTGACAGCCCTTTTAAAAGCTGATTGAGATCCATGACCCTGGTTATAACCAAGGAAACATATAAGTTCCAGCCTATATGTAAAGAATAAAAGGATTGGTAATTCTGCCCTTAGTAAGGGTATAATTGTACTCAGTTAATGTGAAAATAAGAATAATAAAACAGATAGCAAATTCCACTGTGGCTAAATAATTCCAACTTGCTGGATACAAAATGGTTTAGACAATGACACACAAGTGTAAATTGAATGAAAAAACCTTAATCATAAAGAATTATTTTTCAAAATCCAACTGAATTTTTGTATAAGGTCTGACCCCACAATTCGCAATTTAAGCCCCTAATTAGAACCAAAAAGGGAACAATAATGGTCAATGCGTATCGTAAACCATATGGCAAACACTTGGTGGAACGGATGCAAGCAACGGCTCTGGACTGAATCACATACATGCAGTGCTATGTTCCCCTATGTATCGTATGCAAAATAATTCCTAATGATGGCCAAAATCAATCAATTGTATACATATGTAGAAAGCCTGTGTCAGACCCCATGCAAAAAATATATTATAATAAAGTAACTGTATGGTAAAAACCAAACGCCTACTATGTGAAACCATCAACCCGTGCTGTATCTCCAAAATTCAGGTTGTAAATATCAAAAAAATATACTGCCAGAAAGCTACAAATCAGAGGAATTACAAGTGATTATAATGTATAAACCTGTATGGCCCTACCATGATACCTTATTCAAAGGTATGCATAAATACACTTCCATGAATAATCGGAAAAAATATCCACATTTT
The DNA here is from genome assembly GCF_019279795.1 of Protopterus annectens. NCBI lineage: Eukaryota > Metazoa > Chordata > Ceratodontiformes > Protopteridae > Protopterus > Protopterus annectens. The sequence continues at coordinate 1,222,889,836 of NC_056729.1, read as the reverse complement.
ACCACTAGCAAAATTATAAAACAGTACCAGCAGAAATGAAATGAATGTGTTATGCATGTATCTAAAACTATGAAGCTGTTTACAGTGACTCTAACCCCAATATTGAAGTCTCCGGTTACAGCATGGGTACACTCTCCAGTCCAGATGGCTCTTCTCCCACAGTACCTAGAAAGAAAGAAAAAACACATCCCAAAATGTCCTTACTACTGTTGCAAATGCATTCTATGCCTCAGCTGAAAGTGGGTGAAGCAGCAGCCATTGATTGTTCCTCAGGCCACTCACTCATGTGTTCGGTTTTCACTGATCTGATGTTGTCTTTTTCATACTATTTAATAACTTGGTTATTGAATCTGACCTCTGTGCTTTTCAAGAGCTTGGATCCAGGGCTTTGACTAATTCCATCTGGTTCCCAGATTATCTCCAGTCTCATTTGGTGATTGATCCAGCAGTATGTGTTATTCCAGAACTCTGATTTTCTTCAAACGCTAGGTGATTATTATAGATGTCCATCCATATCACTGTTACATTTGGGATTCCCTGCGTAGGGCAGTGTGATGTCCGGACAGTATACCAAAGCCTTAGTTTGCTTTAAGGTACACTGTATGCCACATCTATGCTGTTTGTGTAGAGTAAGGCATAAAGGTGATGTCTGTACATGTCATCCATCAGTCTGAACACCATCTGTTGATCGTAGGTCTGAATGCCTACAATTCCATTGCTGATAATGCCCCATTGGGGTTTTCTTTTTACTTGTCTTTTTGGTTGCTTGGGAGTTTCATGTCATCCAAGAAGGGTAAAATACTAGTGTGGGAGACAGATTCCCCACAAAGACCACCATGAACAATGTTTGTTTTGCTTTGACACTTCGCACGACCATACTTCCTGTTTTATCTATCAGGCTTTTGTACCAAAAACATTGCTTAGTACACTTTCTTCTTTGCCGAAGTATCTTAAGAATCAGCAACATTTCACTATGCATCATGAATGAGTCTTCAGATCTGTCCTCAGAGCCAAGCCAGCCATTTTTCAGACATATGATCCGAGCCTCATACTCCTCCCTCTCCCATGGTGCCTAATTCCTCCTCAAACCTTCAGATCTTGTTTGCTATTGTTAGCCTCTCCACTGTTTAGGTAATATTTTCCTTTTTTCTACTTAGGATTTTTCTTAATACTAGTTAGTCTACCTTTGATGTTCTTCGTTTTTCACTGTTGCAGTCATTACATTTGAGTTATCTGCTTGCAGTAGCCTTCAGTCGGCCTGATTTACAAAGTCTTGGGTCCTGCATCGGTTGCTGTCCCTTCTTCCATGACGTCAGGTCGTCAGGGATATAAAACATCCAGCCGACGCCATTACATCAGTCTGTCTTGCCGTGCGGTGCCCGAAGCAGAAGCGGTTCGCAAGTGCCGGTTGGCCGACTCCTGAAATGTTAATTTTCGAGTTTCAGAACTGAAGTCTTCAACTAAAGCTAAGTACCCCGTTGGGGAAACTTTTTCTTGCTCCTTTCTGATGTCAGTAAAAGATAATTGCATTACTTGTGGAAAGCAAATACCTCACAAAGATTTTCATTCATACTGTATTCCTTGCCTAGGCCCTGACCTCGACGTACCTTGCTGTTGGTTTTGTACGTTATTTAATCAGCGCACTATCCGGCATCGGTGTATTTTCACTTCTAAGTATTTTGGTTCTCTGTTTAATTATCCAGAAATCTCGGTTAGTCATCCGACTATCGGGATTCCAAAAAAACGCAAAGATAGAAACAGGCCGCCGTGGTCCAAAGCTGCTGACGGCGCTTCTCCTAAGCCAGTCGCCAGTTCGCCGGTACTCAGTGAGGCGCTTTCTCAGCCCCTGATACCTGCTACTTCTGACTCGCAGGCCTCTACTGAGACCCCTTTGGAGTCCGGTATGCCACGAGATGCTTCAACTGTGGAACCTGCGGATGTCCATGGGTCCAGAGCCGCTGTGCAGGCACTGGCTTCTGAGGGTGTATTCAGGCCTACGGACTTGCATATTAAACAGACGCCTCCTTCTTCATTTAGGCCAAAATCTCGAACCATGCCTAAGAAACAGACGCCCAGGCCGCATGGACCAAACCAACCAAATTCTATGCAAGGGGGAGATGCACGGTCCAAACCAAATGCCACGAAACCACCAAGTAGACCAGCATGAGCAGAATTGGAGTAAATGTTAATCCTTTATTGAACATAAAATACAGACCGGTTTCGGCAAGTGTTGCCTTCTTCAGTGTGGGACAAAACAACAAAGTCCCATCCATCAAACCTTATATATGAACCTTCAGCCAATAAGACAACCAACTTCATAAATATTAATGATGTGAAGAGAAAAAGTAACCATGCCAAAATATTCCTTGTAATGGCGAAATGTTGACTACAAACACTGCATAACCATAAATAAATCAACAGAAAGCTCAAGCTGACAAGTGTAAAATGGAAAACAAAATGAAAAATAAAAATAAAAAATACATGTTGGACATAGTAAACAAGGAGAGTACATGAAGGATATATACATTGTATATATGGTATTCCAAAGCCCAGGCCGCATGCTCAGGCTTCTATGCCTAAAAAACAAATGATAAGAATGGCTGAAGATCTTAAAACTCTAATCAGGGGAAGCCATCCTCCCCCTTCTAAGAGACCTAGGACTGAAGTTGTTTATAAATCTTCTGAACAGGATTCTGATTTTTCTGATTCTTCTGATGATCTGGATTTGTCCTTATCTACATATGAGGATTCTGATGCAGAGGACTCAATTGCTTCCCCTCCAGAAGATTTTTCTTTTGGTGAGACCTTGCATACTCTAAGGGAGCATTTCCACTGGGAAAGCTAGGATTTTTCTGATTCAAAAAAGAGGCTTAGGGATTTCTTATTCCTGCCTCAGCTTAGGCCTTCAGCTATACCTCGTGTACTAGACATTGTTGATACCTTTTCAGAATCTAGTTTGGCCCCTGATTCTTTGCCTCCTGCTCCCAGAAAACATGACAGATATTACAGGGTTCCTGATTCTCACAAGTTCCTTTTTAAAAATCCTATTGCGGATCCAGAGACCATTTCACAGGGATCCAAGGGCATTAAGGCTTCTACTGCTAAAAATAAATCCTACCCCCTCTGATAGAGACTCCAGGGCACTGGATAGATGGGGTAAGAAAGTTTACACTTTTGCAACCTTGGCCATTAGGGTTTTAAACTGCCAGATGTACTTCATGGATGCATCTGCAATCATAACAACTGGGTTGTCCTGTCGTCAGGCAGCCCTTCGGTCGGCCGGATTCCAAAGTCCGGGTCCGGCTTCGGCTGATGTCGCACTTCACCCGACGTCATCTCTGCTGGTCTTCGGGTATAAAGGCATCAGCCGACGCCATTTTCTTCAGTCTTTCTTGCCGCGGCGAAGCAGAAGCTGTTCGCAAGTGCCGGTCGGTCAGATCCAGAGATTACTACTACCGAATACTCCTTCAAGACTTCTAAAGCTAAGTACCCGTTGGGGACTCTTTCTTGCCTCAGCCGATGTCAGAAAAAGTCAATAACTGTTTAACTTGTGGGAAACAAATACCTCATAAAGATTTCCACTCTTACTGTTTGCCTTGTTTAGGCCCAGACCACGACGTAGCAGCCTGTTCAGCCTGTGCTTCTTTCAACCGACGAACGCTTAGACGTCGATCGGAGTTTGCTGAACAGTTTTTCGGCTCTGAATTTGCGTACATTATGCCGTCGGATCCTCCGACTACCCAAATTGTTAAAAAACGCAAAGAAAAAGACCGACACTCGCGGTCCGCGGTTTCGGCCGAAACCATGGTTAAGCAAACCACGAGTGTCTCGGTTTCGGCCGAAACCGAGAAAACTGATCAGAGTACAGCCGAATCAATGACTACTACTGAGGTTCCGGTTACCTTACTTGAATCGGCCTCAGAAATTTTACCTACTACAGTGGTTACTAGTGACTTATCAGACACCATCCCTTTGGATGTCTCTACCCCAGCACGTGGTGCTGCTAGGCCTCCTGCAGCCATGTCTATTAAGGCCTTCGCCAGGGCTAAAGCAGCCAAATCTACTAAGTCAGTGCCTGTTAAACCCCCCCTCAACCAGGCCCACTTCTAGTTCACAAATGCTTACTCTGGCAGAAGATTTAATATCCTTAATTAGGGGATCTCAATCTCACCCAGACAGGGCCTCTCAGCCCCAGAAAGAGACCTAGAGCAGAGCCCCTCGAGCCTGTGTCCTCTGATGATTCTGTGGAAGACTCAGATATTACAGACCAGCCAGAGGCTCCTTTCTCCAATTTTGAGGACTCAGATGCTGAAGAATCCATTCCAGCTGCTTCCCCACCAGAAGAATTCTCCTTTGGAAACCTTACATGCCATGAGAGAACAATTCCAATGGCAGGAACAGGATTTTTCAGACTCCAGAAAAGACTTAGGACTTTTCTGCACCTACCACAACACAGGCCCTTAGCTATACCTCCTGTCCTCTCTGTTGTGGACGATGCATTTAATGATGTTTGCACTGCACCAGATTCTTTACCTCCAGCACCTGCCAAACCAGATAGATTTTACAGGGTGCCAGACACTCATCATCACCTATACAAGGCCCCTCTTGCAGACCCGAAACTATATCCCAGGGCCCTAAGGCAGTAGCCTCAACCACAGCAAAAACCCTATTCCTTCTGAAAGGGAAGCCAGGTCTTTAGACAGATGGGGCAAAAGGTTTACACCTCTGCTACTCTCTCAGCTAGAGCTTTAAACTGTCAGTTTCACATGATACAATACCAAGAGTTTATGCTTGATCAGTTAACTAAAAGCTATCCTCTGATGACTCTATAGATAAGAAAATCTATTAGAAATGGTAAATAACATACAACAGGTTAGTAACCATTCCTTAAAATGTGGCTATGATGCACTGGAGGCTTCATTTAGATCAGCCATGACTGGCACAGTGATAAGAAGACATGCATGGCTGAAGGAACAAGTTTTACCGGATCATGTTAAAGCTAAGTTATTAGATGCTCCTATGGATAAGACCAGTTTGTTTGGTACACCTGCCCAGCAGGTAATGAAGAAAATGGAAGAAAAGGCAAAATCTGTACAAACGGTTAAAGATTTCTTGCAGGTTCAGCCCCCAAGGTTTAGCAGGAACTGGCCTGCCAAAATTGGTCCTTTCCTGACTCCACAAGATCCCAAAGGGGCAGGAATAGACATTCCAGAGGCAGAAATCAATCCAGAGGGGTGCCTACAGAGGGCGACAGTGGCAAGGTAATAACAGAGACACAGGCACAGCCACTACCACTACAACAGGGCAATCACAGTGACTTGATTCTGACTCCGCCTACCAGGGAACAAATAGCAGCACCCTTAGGCGGAAAATTAACCTTATTTTCAAAGAACTGGCACTATATCACAAAAGACAAGTGGATTTTGCAAACCATAGACCAAGGTTACGGTTCCACTTCCACACTATACCAGTCAAAGAGGAATGCCAAACCTACCTCCAAATCAAAAAACAGAAGCTCTACAGCAGATAATGCAATTAACAAAGATGAGAGCTGTGGAAAGAGTACCAGTAACAGAGCAAGGCAAAGGATTCTACTCCAGACTATTCCTAGTTCCAAGAAAGGAAAAAAGTTGGAGACCTATTCTCGATCTGTCCACCTTAAACACATACATCATTGTCCCAAAATTCAAGATGCTGACCCTACAGCAACTTCTTCCCATGCTGGGCAAGGAGTGTTGGCTGGTAACTCTAGATCTCAAGGAGGCATACCTGCACGTCCCCATTCGACCAATTTGCAGAAGATACCTCAGATTTCTTGCAGGATCAGAGCACTATCAATTCTCAGCATTGCCCTTTGGCTTATCTACTGCCCAGAGTATTCACAAAATGCCTGGCATCAGTAATCGCCCACTGCAGACTACAGGAATCCAAATTTATCCATACCTGGACGACTGCCTGCTACAAGGGGACAACAAAAGCAAGCTGACAACAGATTTACAAAGGGTCATTTACTTGCTACAAGCACTGGGATACACAGTCAATTTGCAAAAATCAAGGCTGATTCCATCCCAAACAAGGACATTCTTGGGCGGAATTGGACACAGTAAAACAAATGGCATTCCTAACTGCAGAAAAACAAAAAGATCTCCCTCTTTACTTCTTGGCACTAACAAACCACAGCAAGCTAACAGCAAGAAAAGTTCTGCAGGCCTTGGGCTTCATGGCATCATGCATAATCTTGGTTCCACATGCCAGACTCTGCATATGAGAAAACTACAGTGGTACCTAAAGAATTTATGGTCCCAACACAGGCACAGCCTAGAAGCAGAAATTCCACTAATTCCATGCCTAAAACAGGAGTTCCTATGGTGGGCTCAAGCATGCCAGTCAAACCCAGGCTTACCCTTTCACAAATATCAAGCAAGCCAAACCATCACAACAGACGCCTCAGACCTAGGATGGGGGGCTCACATGCTGGACAAATGCGTGCAAGGATTGTGGACGCAGGACCAGCTTCACCTGCACATCAACCTAAAAGAAATGCTGGCAGTAAAACTGACAATCCAAAAATTCAGACCATTTCTCAAAGAAGGCCATTTGATGATAAGGACAGACAACACCACAGTCATGTGGTACATCAACAAACAGGGAGGCACTCATTCATACCCCTATGCAGAATGACTTTGGACCTTTGGAACCTGGCACTCAGCTACAACATCCAGTTACAGGCAATGTTTGTACCGGGAAAGGAGAACACTTTAGCAGACATGTTAAGCAGAACCACCTCGGATGCTCACGAATGGATGCTACACCGGACATCTTCAAGACCATCGCAAAGAAATGGGGAATGCCACAGATAGATCTATTCGCCCTCTCAACCACCAGGTCAAAAGATTCTGCACAAGGACATTCCATCCACTTGCATCGAAAGTGGATTCGCTCTCCTTCAGCTGGAAAGGCCTGACAGCATATGCATTCCCACCTCTTCCCTTGATACACAAGGTATTACTAAAAATCAAGGAGGAACGTCCAAGGATAATCCTGATAGCTCCAAACTGGCCAAGACAACACTGGTACCCATTGCTGAGGAGCATGTCTCGGGACAAAATGTGGTCAATACCCCTGATGCCCTTGATGTTAACTCAGAACAACTACAGCATCATGCATCCAAACCTAAAACGTTGCAGCTGACTGCATGGCACATCACATAGCAGCAACTATTCCAGATCTCTCCCAAAGGGTTAAAGACATTATCCTTGAAGCCCGCAGACCTTCAACAAGAAGGAACTATGCAGGGAAATGGAAAAGGTTTGTCATTTGGAGTGCTGAAAGAGGGAAGGATGTGTCGAATATAGATATGGCTAACATTCTGGAGTACTTGGCAGAGCTTCTACATACAGGCCTGTCCTATTCCTCCATCAAGATACATGCATCAGCTATTTCAGCAGAATACAGCTTTGATCCACCTGTCTTCTCACATCCTCTACTCAGGCAGTTCCTCAGAGGGATCAAGAATGTAAAACCTCCTAGGAAACCACCACTGCCAGCTTGGGATTTGAACTTTGTGCTAGAAAAGTTGACACTGCACCTTTTGAACCAGCAGCAACAGCAGACCTACAGCATCTTTCATGGAAAACTGCTTTCCTACTGGCAATAACCTCAGCAAGGAGGGTTTCTGAACTTCAGGCCCTAATGGCAGTACAACCCTTCCTAATCTTCCACCAAGACAGAGTGTCCATGAGGACTAATCCTACATTTATGCCTAAGGTGGTATCCAGAGTGTCCTTAAACCAGGCAATCCACCTACCTACCTTCTTCCCAACCCACAAAACAGAGGGAAAGAATGCTGCATACCTTGGATGTACACAGACAGCTACGCTACTACCTGGACAGAACAAAAGTAACAGAAAAACTGACCAGCTTTTTGTAGCCTATGCAACAGGAAGGGAAGGAAAAGCAATTTCAAACAGACAATCTCCAAATGGATAGGAAATTGCATACGATTCTGTTACTCCTTCCATGGAAAACCAATTCCACAGAACATACGACCTCATTCTACAAGAGCAACAGCCACTACCACAGCCTTCTTACGAGGAGTGGCAACCAAGGACATTATTGAGGCGGCTACTTGGACCTCCGTGCATACATTTGCCAAGCATTATAATTTACCTCTGTATTCCAGATCCCGAGCAGGGTTTGCCACTGCTGTACTGCAAGGGATCCTAACCACACCATAATCTATTCTTCCTCCTCCCTAGTTGGCTATGGTATTCTACCCAGTTGTTATGACTGCAGATGCATCCATGAAGGACATAGTACAGTTTTGTACCTACCATAAATGTAGATGTCCGAACTGGATAGCATCTGCAGTCAGGATTACCCTCCCTCCTTCCCTCTGTGGTACTCCTAGGGTATTTACCCTCCTAATAGCTAGCTGGTGGGGGGGAGTCTCTTATGGTGTATTTGTTTGTATATATGTACATACATGCTTATTTTTTGTGTTTGCCTTCTATCCTTTGGGAAACATTGGCATTTTTACCCAAAATTTAGCCTTCCAAGAGGGCAACTGGCATCTGGGGCAAGAAACACTGAAGAAAATGGCGTCGGCTGATGCCTTTATACCCGAAGACCAGCAGAGATGACGTCGGGTGAAGTGCGACATCAGCCGGACCCGGACTTTGGAATCCGGCCGACCGAAGGGCTGCCTGACGACAGGACAACCCAGTTGTTATGACTGCAGATGCTATCCAGTTCGGACATCTACATTTATGGTAGGTACAAAACTGTACTTTTCATGTGTTAAAGTATCAACAACATGTTATTGGATTGCTTAAACAGAAAATTATGTTAATTCCTGACTGTGCTGAAAATAAAGAATTACAGGATTTAATGCATTCTGCTGAACAGGTTGGAAAACATACTTTGCTATGTGGATTTGATTCATTAGAGGCCTCTTGCAGGGCTGCTGTTACTGGGTCTGTACTCAGAAGGCATGCTTGGCTTAAGGAGCAAAGTTTGCCTGATCATGTAAAAGCTGAATTGTTGGATGCTCCTTTAAATCAGGACCGCCTGTTGGGCAACAAGGCTGAGGAAGTTCTTAAAAATATAGAAGATGAAGCTAAATCTATGCAAACTGTTAAAGATTTCTTACAAGTTCAGTCTTCTAGATTTAGTAGGCACTGGCCCTCTAAAAATTGGTCCTTTCCAGTCCCTTCCAGGTCTTCTCAAGCCAAAACCAGACCCAGCAGAACCCCCCGGTTTCAGTCCCAAGGGACACACAAGAATAGGCAGTGGGGAGTTTCGGCACCCAAACCTGGGAGTAGTAAGACCTACCCCCATGGCAAACTGTCTCAATGGTTTGCTTTTAAAACTTCCAAACTCTTCCCATCTGAATGCTCCTTTAGGCAGAAAGATTGGTCTGCAGGCCAAAAACTGGGAACTCATTACCCATGGACAAATGGGTTTTAAATGTAGTGTCCCAAGGATACAGATTTCATTTCCACACGTTACCAACACCAAGCGGTTGGCCAGATCTACCCCCAAATCAGTGGGTAGAGGCCCAAAATCAAGTACTCCCTCTCTTAAACATGGGGGCTATTCACTTGGTACCAGAAGAGGACAAGGGATAAGGTTTCTATTCGAGACTTTTCCTGGTACCCAGAAAAGACAATACATGGCATCCTATCCTGGACCTTTTTATTCTAAACACCTTTCTGGTGATTCCAAAATTCAAAATGCTGACTCTTCACCAGCTGCTTCCTATGCTAGGCAAGGATACATGGTTAGCAACACTAGACTTAAAAGAAGCATACCTGCACATCCCTATCAGGGAGTCTTGCAGAAGATACCTGAGCTTGAAAGCAGGCTACATGCACTATCAGTTCTCTGCACTGCCCTTTGGCTTATCTACTGTGCCCAGGGTATTCACAAAGTGCCTAGCTCCAGTCATTGCATTTTGCAGGCAAAGAAATATTCAAATATACCAATACCTGGGCGATTGTCTAATTCAGGCAGAAAGCAAGGACATTCTTTTGAATCATCTGGCCTTTGTTCAAAGGGTACTGACTTGTCCTGGGTTCATCATAAATGAAAAGAAATCCCACCTGGTACCCCACCAACAAATTATATTCTTGGGAGCAAGCTTGAATACAACTTCCCAGATGGTTTTCCTCACACCAGAGAAACAGATTCATTTGACAACTTACTTCAAACAAGTGGCCACAAAAACCCAGCTAACTGCAAGGCAAATACTGCAAGCCCTGGGGTTTATGGCCTCCTGCATTCTAATTCCATATTCAAGGCTGCATATGAGGAAACTACAATGATATCTCAAAAGCCTATGGTGTCAACATTTACAGGATCTAGAAGCAAGGATTCCTATCGTACTTTGCCTATGCCTAGAGTTCCTTTGGTGGGCAGAGGCCTGCCACCAATACAGGGGACTACCATTCACATTATCCCCTGCCACCCAAATCATAACAGACGCATCATACTATGCATAGGGGGCTCACCTGGCAGGGAAGTTCATTCAGGGCAAATGGAACCCAAGTCAAATGCACCTGCACATAAATCAAAAGGAAATGTTAGCTGTACAGAATGCTCTGACAGCCTTCAAGGACCACATTCTTCCAGGACAGCTAATGGTAAAGACGGACAACACCATTGTCATGTGGTACATAAACAAGCAGGGGGGTACACATTCTTACCCCCTCTGTAGACTAGCCATGGCACTGTGGAACACAGCCTTGAGCTATCAAGTGAATCTACAAGCTCATTTCCTGCCAGGAAAACTAAATACACTGACAGACGGACTAAGCAGAAACCTCATGGACCCACACGAGTGGAAACTGGAACCAAAGATTTTCAACATGTTGACAAGCAAATGGGGGAGCCCAGATATAGACCTGTTGCCTCACCCCAGAACCATCAACTGGACAAATGTTGCACAAGAATTCCCCACAAGCTAGTGTGGAAAGTGGATGCTCTATCCTTCAGCTGGAAAAACCTATCAGTTTATGCCTTTCCTCCTCTGCCTCTGCTCTCCAAGGTACTACTAAAGATCAAACAGGACAAGCCAAGGACGATTTTAATTGCACCAGACTGGCCTCGCCAACACTAGTGACCACTCTTGCGCAGTGTGTCACGCTTGTCTCCATGGCACCTGCCTCAGACTCCTTCCCTGTTGTCTCAGCCGGAGAACCAGATACTGCACCTTCAGCTGCAAACCCTGAACCTAGCTGCCTGGCTATTTACCTAACCTCTCCATCATCCCTCAGTAAATCAGTTATGGATATCATTTTAGAGGCAAGGAGGCCTAGTACTAGAAAATCTTATGCTGCAAACTGGAAAAGATTCTGTGCCTGGAACCAGTCTCAAGGAATGAATGCAGCAGTGCCCAATTTACCTCAGATTCTACAATACTTGACTGAGATGCTTCATAAGGGCTTGAATTTTTCCTCCATCAAAATTCATGCTTCAGCCATTTCAGCTCATTATAGCACAGAGCCTCCCCTGTTCTCTCACTCACTGCTCAAGCAGTTCCTCAGAGGGGCCAAAAATTTAAGGCCACCCAGGAGAGCTCCTACTCCAGCCTGGGATCTTAACTTTGTCTTGGAGAAACTCACTCTTCCTCCTTTCAAGCCAGCTGCGACTGCAGATTTAAAATTTATTTCCTGGAAAACCACTTTCCTTTTATCAATCAGTTCTGCAAGAAGGGTATCTGAATTACAGGCCCTTATGGCAGTTCATAGGTAGAGGTACTAGGCTTTCGGCTCTGGGACCTATACAAGCCCAGCCAAAAAGGTACCCTGGCTTTTGCCACCCAAGAAAATAATTTTTTGTGCCACTGTCTAGCAGAGCCACAGAGGTGATCCCGGAGTGAATTTCCTATTTCCCATCCAATCAAGACTTTTCTTGAAGAGTGCTAATGAGGAGCTTTGTTTGATATAGATAGGTAGTTTATTCCAAAGTATGGGAAGTCTCTGGGACAGGAATCTATTCCTCCGGCATGTTCTGTTTATTGTGGTGACAAGGTTTAGGTCCCTAGAGCGTGTAGCTCGGAAGGATTGGGATTTCTTTAAGTGGAGCATGTCGAACAGCTCTGGGTTTGACGTAGCTTTGTATGTTAGGCAGAGATCACCTCTGAGTAGGCGATATGCGATGGAGTAAAGCTGGAGTTTTTTGAGACGGTCAGCATAGGGCATCTGTTTGAGGCCGGTTATCCTCTTTGTGAGGTATTTCTGAAGCCTTTCCAGTTGTTGATGTCTTGTGAGGTACATACCAAAAGGGACATTGTACTCTATAATGGGTCTAATGAGTGATGAGTAGAGGGGAACAATGACCTCTTTTTTTTTCTAGATGAGGTGTGCCATGTAGAAGGATTTCCTGACTACTGTGGCGATGTGATTATCAAAGGAGAGACTACTGTCCACCTGTGTCCCAAGGTCTCTTGTCACACTTTCGGTGTTAAGTATACTACCACCTATGTTGTAGTTCATGAGTACAGAGTTTTTACCAAAGGGGATGACGGTGCACTTTTTGGCATTGAGCTTGAGGCCATGGCTTTGACACCAGGCATCTGTCTCAGTGAGGCCCTTTTGTAGGATGTCCACATTGTTAGGAGTTTCGATTATGGCTCCTAGTTTGCAGTCATCTGCGAACTTTGTTAGCCAAAGACCTTCTGTGTTAGCCTGTGCTTCAGAGAAGTAGATACCAAACAGGAGAGGACCTAGGACTGAACCCTGTGGTACTCCACTTGTCACTGGTCTGAAGTCTGATTTGGAGTCTGCTACTTTCACAGTGTGGGTTCTGTGTGAGCCAATTGGCAACCCATCTTGTGACATAGGAATTTATACCTAGTTTAGTGGGTTTATCTATAATTCCAGAGTGGGGGATGGTATCAAAAGCCTTGGCAAGATCTAGATAGGCTGTGTGAACTACCTTACCCTTGTCTACGGCTTTGGTGACTGCTTCAAAGAAGTCTGTCAGGTTTAGGAGACCTGATCTGCCTTTTACAAACCCAAACTAGGTGGGATCCAGAGTTTGGAGATTACCAATGTCTTTGTTTATAAGTTCCATGATGATACATTCCATGGCTTTGCAGACCAGGCTCGTCAGGCTAATGGGGTGGTAGTTCCCGGGGTCTGTGTTGGCTCCCCCCTTGTGGAGTGAGATAACCATTGCTGTGCGCCATTCAGCAGGCACAAAGCCTGAGGTGAGGCTATGATTGAACATGATACTTAGGTGGGGTGCCAGTTCGTTCTGTAGTTCATGTAGAACGCAGCCTGGGATGTTGTCTGGTCCCATGGATGCTGTGTTCTTGGCTTTAGAGAGTGTGGTTTTTACCTGTGCAGTCGTGATTACAGGAACTTTGCATTCTTCTGGTATAGAGATGGGCTCTTTAGGGGGGGAGAGGGGAGTTAAGTTATCACTGAACCTATCTGCCAGGATGTTGGCAATATCAGTTGGGTCTGTATATTTAGTGCCATTGTGCTGTAACTCAGAGCAGATCTGAGTGTTGTCATTCAGATTCTTGACATAGCTATAGAATGCTTTGTGGTTGTCTTTAGAATCAGTGGCAATTTTGTTTTCATAACTAGCTTTGGAGGATTTTATCAGGGATCGCAGCTTCTTACTGAGGCTGACCAGGGAGCTCCTCCACTCGTGGGATTTTACTCTCTTGCAAGAGTTTCTTCCTTCTGTTGTACAGTTTGTTTATAGTAGGGGACCACCAAGATTGGCTTCCCTTTTTTGGAGGATAGCGTCTTGGTTCTATTTGAGATAGCACGATCCATGCACTCATGTAAGTGCTTATAAAGTGCAATTTTGTAGGATTCAGTAGTCGTAACTGTATTGCCCATCTGCATGGGTGTCATGAAGTTCACCACTTCTGTCTTAAGAAGCATGAAGTTGGCTTTGGAGAAATTTTTTATTATGGTTTCCTTAATGGGGGGGGTGGGGGGTGGAGGCAGGATGTGGATAATCTAGGATAATTAGCTTATGGTCAGATCGGACCGATGAGACATTGTCTTCAGGTGTGGAGCACCGGTCACTCATATTGGTTATGACTAGATCTAGGATATTGTTGCCCCTGGTGGGGGTGTGGATAAGTTGATCCAGGGCATTGTGAGTTTATGAATTCCAGAAAGCGTTGAGCGAAGGATTTGGTACATGAGTAGATGTCCTTCATGGATGCATCTGCAGTCATAACAACTGGGTTGTCCTGTCGTCAGGCAGCCCTTCAGTCGGCCGGATTCCAAAGTCCGGGTCCGGCTTCGGCTGATGTCGCACTCCACCCGACGTCATCTCTGTTGGTCTTCGGGTATAAAAGCATCAGCCGACGCCATTTTCCCCAGTCTTTCTTGCCGCGTGGCGCCCGAAGCAGAAGCTGTTCGCAAGTGCCGGTCGGTCGGATCCAGAGATTACTTCTACCGAATACTACTTCGAAGACTTCTAAAGCTAAGTACCCCGTTGGGGACTGTTTCTTGCCTCAGCCGATGTCAGAAAAAGTTAACAATTGTTTAACCTGTGGGAAACAAATACCTCATAAAGATTTCCACTCTTACTGTCTGCCTTGTTTAGGCCCAGCCCACGACGTAGCAGCCTGTTCGGCCTGTGCTTCTTTCAACCGATGAACGCTTAGGCGTCGGTCGGAGTTTGCAGAACAGTTTTTCGGTTCTGATTTTGCGTACATTATGCCGTCGGATCCTCCGACTACCCAATCTACCAAAAAACGCAAAGATAAAGACCGACACTCGCGGTCCGCGGTTTCGGCCGAAACCATGGTTAAGCAAACCGCGAGTGTCTCGGTTTCGGCCGAAACCGAGAAAACTGATCTAAGTACAGCTGAACCTATTCCTACAACTGAGGCCCCTGCTACAACTCTTGAATCGACCTCAGAAATTTTACCCACTACGGTGGTTGACCTATCAGACACCATCCCCTTGGATGTCTCTACCCCAGCACGTGGTGCTGCTAGGCCTCCAGCAGCCATGTCCATTAAGGCCTTCGCCAGGGCTAAAGCAGCCAAGACTACTAAAACAGTGCCTGTTAAACCCCCACATCCAGGCCCTCTTCTAGTTCTCAAATGCTTACTTTGGCAGAAGATTTAATTTCTTTAATTAGAGGATCTCAATCTCACCCAGACAGGGCCTCTCAGCCCCAGAGAAGAGACCTAGGGCAGAGCCCCTGAGCCAGTGTCCTCTGATGAATCTGCTGATGAATCGGACATAACTGACCAGCCAGAGGCTCCTTCTCCAATTTTGAAGATTCTGATGCTGAAGAATCCATTCCAGCTGCTTCCCCACCAGAAGAATTCTCCTTTGGGGAAACCTTGCATGCCATGCGAGAACAGTTCCAATGGCAGCAACAGGATTTTTCAGACTCCAGAAAAGACTTAGGACCTTTCTGCACCTCCCACAGCACAGGCCCTTAGCTATACCTCCTGTTCTCTCTGTGGTGGATGATGCTTTCAATGATGTTTGCTCTGCTCCAGACTCTTTACCCCAGCCCCTGCCAAACCAGACAGATTTTACAGGGTGCCAGATACTCATCACCACCTTTACAAGGCCCCACTTGCTGACCCAGAAACTATATCCCAGGGTCCCAAGGCAGTAGCCGCGTCCATAGCTAAAACCCTACTCCTTCTGAAAGGGAAGCAAGGTCATTAGACAGATGGGGTAAAAAGGTCTACACTTCAGCTACTCTCTCAGCTAGAGCTTTAAACTGTCAGTTTCACATGATACAATACCAAGAGTTTATGCTTGATCAGTTAACTAAAAACTAACCACTGATGAATCTCTTGATAAGAAATATGTATTAGAGATGGTAAATAACATACAACAGGTTAGCAACCATTCCTTAAAATGTGGCTATGATGCACTGGAGGCTTCATTTAGATCAGCCATGACAGGCACAGTGATAAGAAGGCATGCATGGCTAAAGGAACAAGCTTTACCGGATCATGTTAAAGCTAAGCTGCTAGATGCTCCTATGGACAAGACAAGTTTGTTTGGTACACCTGCCCAGCAGGTTATGAAGAAAATGGAAGAAAAGGCAAAATCTGTTCAAACTGTTAAAGATTTCTTGCAGGTTCAACCCCCAAGGTTTAGCAGGAACTGGCCTGCCAAAAATTGGTCCTTTCCTGACTCCACAAAATTTCAAAGGGGCAGGAATAGACGTTCCAGAGGCAGAAACCAATCCAGAGGAGGTGCCTACAGAGGACGACAGTGGCAAGGTAACAACAGAGGCACAGACACAGCCACTGCCACTACATCAGCACAACCACAGTGACTTAACCCTAAATCCGCCTACCGGGGAACAAATAGCAGCTCCTCTAGGCGGAAGGTTAACCTTATTTTCAAAGAACTGGCACTACATAACAAAAGACAAGTGGATTTTACAAACCATAGATCAAGGTTACCGGTTTCACTTCCACACTTTACCAGTCAAAAGAGGAATGCCAAATCTACCTCCAAATCAAAAAACAGAGGCTCTACGCCAGATAATGGAGTTAGCAAACATGAGAGCTGTGGAAAGAGTGCCAACAGCAGAGCAAGGAAAGGGGTTCTATTCCAGACTATTCCTAGTTCCAAGAAAGGAAAAAAGTTGGAGACCAATTCTCGACCTGTCCACCTTAAATACATACATCATTGTCCCAAAATTCAAAATGCTGACCCTACAGCAACTTCTTCCCATGCTGGGCAAGGAGTCTTGGCTGGTAACTCTAGATCTCAAGGAGGCATACCTGCACGTCCCCATTCGACCAATCTGCAGAAGATACCTCAGATTTCTTGCAGGATCAGAGCACTATCAATTCTCAGCATTGCCCTTTGGCTTATCTACTGCGCCCAGAGTATTCACAAAATGCCTGGCATCAGTAATCGCCCATTGCAGACTACAGGGAATTCAAATTTACCCATACCTGGACGACTGCCTGCTACAAGGGGACAACAAAAGCAAGCTGACAACAGATTTACAAAGGGTCATTTACTTGCTACAAGCACTGGGATACACAGTCAATTTACAAAAGTCAAGGCTGATACCATCCCAAACAAGGACATTCTTGGGCTGAATTGGACACAGTAAAACAAATGGCATTCCTGACTACAGAAAAACAAAAGAACTTCCTCTTTACTTCTTGGCACTAACAAAACTGAACAAGTTAACAGCAAGAAAAGTACTGCAGGCCTTGGGCTTCATGGCATCATGCATAATCTTGGTTCCATTTGCCAGACTACATATGAGAAAACTACAGTGGTACCTAAAGAATTTATGGTCCCAACACAGACACAGTCTAGAAACAGAAATCCCACTAATTCCATGCTTAAAACAGGAGTTCCTATGGTGGGCTCAGGCATGCCAGTCAAACCCAGGCCTACCCTTTCGCAGATGTCAAGCAAGCCAGACCATCACAACAGACGCTTCAGACCTAGGATGGGGGCCCACATGCTGGACAAATGCGTGCAAGGATTGTGGACACAGGATCAACTTCACCTGCACATCAACCTAAAAGAAATGCTGGCAGTAAAACTGGCAATCCAAAAGTTCAAACCATTTCTCAAAGAGGGCCAGTTGATGATAAGGACAGACAACATCACAGTCATGTGGTACATCAACAAACAGGGAGGCACTCATTCATACCCCCTATGCAGAATGACCTTGGAGCTGTGGACCCTGGCACTCAGCTACAACATCCAGTTACAGGCAATATTTGTACCGGGAAAGACAATACTCTAGCAGACATATTAAGCAGAACCACTTCGGATGCCCACGAATGGAAGCTGCACCGGACATCTTCAAGACCATCTCAAAGAAATGGGGAATGCCACAGATAGACCTATTCGCATCACCTCTCAATCACCAGCTCAAACAATTCTGCACAAGGACATTCCACCCACTAGCATGGAAAGTGGATTCGCTCTCCTTCAACTGGAAAGGCCTAACAGCATATGCATTCCCACCTCTTCCTTTGATACACAAGGTACTACTGAAAATCAAGGAAGAACGTCCAAGGATAATCCTGATAGCTCCGAACTGGCCAAGACAACACTGGTACCCACTACTGAGGAGCATGTCTCGAACAATATGTGGCCATTACCCTGATGCCTTTGATGTTAACTCAGAACAACTACAGCATCATACATCCAAACCTAAAAACGTTGCAACTGACTGCATGGAACATCACATAGCAGCAGCTAATCCAGAACTTTCCCAAAGAGTAAAAGACATTATTCTTGAAGCACGCAGACCTTCAACAAGAAGGAACTATGCTGGAAAATGGAAAAGGTTTGTCATTTGGAGTACGGAAAGAGGAAAAGATGTGTCAAACATAGATATGCCTAATATTCTGGAGTATCTGGCGAACTTCTTCATTCAGGCCTGTCCTACTCCTCCATCAAGATACATGCATCAGCTATTTCAGCAGAATACAGCTTTGATCCACCTGTTTTTTCGCACCCTTTGCTCAGGCAGTTCCTCAGAGGAATCAAGAATGTAAAACCTCCAAGGAAACCACCATTACCAGCTTGGGATTTAAACTTTGTGCTAGAAAATTGACACTATCACCCTTTGAACCAGCAGCAACAGCAGACCTACAACACCTGTCATGGAAAACTGCTTTCCTACTGGCAATTACTTCAGCAAGGAGGGTTTCAGAACTACAGGCCTTAATGGCAGTGCAACCCTTCCTAATCTTCCACCAAGATAGAGTGTCCATGAGGACTAATCCTACATTTATGCCCAAGGTGGTATCCAGAGTGTCTTTAAACCAGGCAATCCACCTACCTACCTTCTTTCCCAACCCACAAAACAGAGGGAAAGAATACTGCATACCTTGGATGTACATAGACAGCTATGCTACTACTTGGACAGAACAAAAAATAGCAGAAAGACTGACCAACTTTTTGTAGCCTATGCAACAGGAAGGGAAGGAAAAGCTATTTCCAAACAGACAATCTCCAAATGGATAGGAAATTGCATACGATTCTGTTACTCCTTCCATGGAAAACCAGTTCCACAGAACATAAGACCTCATTCTACAAGGGCAACAGCCACTACCACAGCCTTCTTACGAGGAGTGGCAACCAAAGACATTATTGAGGCGGCTACTTGGACCTCCGTGCATACATTTGCCAAGCATTATAATTTGCCTCTATATTCCAGATCCCGAGCAGGGTTTGCCACTGCTGTACTGCAAGGGATCCTAAACACACCATAATCTACTTTTATCCTCCTCCGCTAGTTGGCGATGGTATTCTACCCAGTTGTTATGACTGCAGATGCATCCATGAAGGACATAGTACAGTTTTGTACCTACCATAAATGTAGATGTCCGAACTGGATAGCATCTGCAGTCAGGATTACCCTCCCTCCTTCCCCTCTGTGGTACTCCTAGGGTGTTTACCCTCCTAATAGCTAGCTGTTGGGGAGTCTTTATGGTGTATTTGTTTGTATATATGTACATACATGCTTATTGTTGTATTTACCTCTATCTATTTGGAAACATTGGCATCTATCCAAATTTTAGCCTGCAAGAGGGCTTCTGGCATCTGGGGCAAGAAACACTGAGGAAAATGGCGTCGGCTGATGCTTTTATACCCGAAGACCAACAGAGATGACGTCGGGTGGAGTGCGACATCAGCCGAAGCCGGACCCGGACTTTGGAATCCGGCCGACTGAAGGGCTGCCTGACGACAGGACAACCCAGTTGTTATGACTGCAGATGCTATCCAGTTCGGACATCTACATTTATGGTAGGTACAAAACTGTACTTTTTCCCAGTTAATGGTGGGGTAGTTGAAATCGCCCATTATTAGGGTGTTTGGTTGAACTCTAATATTTTCCAGTACATCAAGAAAAGAGGAGTGGGAATCCTGTGGCATGGAGGGTGATCTGTAGCAAGCTACAATTGGGATTGCAGTTTTGCCCAGAGTTAGTTGCACTTGGATAACCTCGGCTGCATTATGCTGAGCAACTAGCCTGGAGGTGTGGATATCCTTAATGAATGTGGATACACCTCCGCCTTTGTTGTTCCTGTCCAGGTTACATGGCCGAAAAGTGTGGTATGAGTTATAGCCTGGTAGTGCAGGGGTGCTCTCTGGAGCCTTGAACCAGGTCTCAGTCACTGCACAGATATCGATGGTTCTCCATTTTAAGGAGTGCCTCGAGTGTATTTTGAGATTTAGACTTCTGGCATTGAGTAGCATCACCCTCAGTTTTTGCTTGCCTGTTCCTGTTACGGTGGTGAATTTGTCATTTGAACCTTGCCTAAAAAAGGCACTATAGGGGCGGCAAGAACCTTAGCCAGTATCCGGAATCCCAGGGGTGACAGGTGCAGGCCATCTCTGGCAAAGCATCGTGGTCTGTCAACCATGTCATCCCAGGCAGACAGATACTGGATCCCTTTAGAATGGCACCAGAAGCTTAGCCAATTGTTGAAGTCAATCATTTTGTCCTTGTACTGCGGCATCATTCTGGGTGATGGCAGAATGCTACTTAGGGCTAGGGTCATACCTGCCTGGGCTACAAGATTGGAGAGCTCTTCCATGTCTCTCTCTATGTAGTCCAGGGAGGTACGTCTCGGGTCGTTCACACCAACATGGACAATGACGGTCATATTTGTACTTCTTCTGAAGTGATCTGAGTGCGTGGGTTATGTGGCGGATCCTGGCACCCAACAGGCAGCTTTCATCTTTCATGCGGACAGGGTGTCCCTCAGAACCAATCCCTCCTTTATGCCCAAGGTGGTATCCAGTGTGGCTCTTAATCAGTCCATTCATTTGCCTACCTTTTTTCCTAACCCACAGAACAAAGGGGAATGGACACTGCACTCTTTAGATGTGCACATACAGCTTAGATTCTACTTGGACAGGACTAAACCTCAAAGGAAATCTGAACAACTGCTGGTGGCATTTGCTGCAGGGACAGAGGGGAAAGCTATTTCAAAACAAACCATTTCAAAATGGATAGGCCACTGCATTCATTTCTGCTATAAGCACCATGGAAAACCTATCCCACAGGGCATCAGACCCCATTCAACCAGGGCTGCGTCTACCTCTACAGCCTTTCCCAGGGGCGTCCCTACTAAGGACATCCTAGAAGCGGCTACCTGGAGTTCTGTACATACTTTCACCAAGCATTACCATTTGCCAATTTTCTCTAAATCCAGAGCTGGTTTTGCCACTGCAGTCTTGCAGGGCCTTATAGCTGGTCCTAATTATATTTAAATTCCTCCTCTCAACCTTAGCTTTGGGAATCTACCCAAATGTAATGACTGCAACAGTGAAACATGAAGAACATAGTACAGTTGTGTACTCTTACCATAAATGTAGCTGTTCGAGTGTATTCACTGTTGCAATCCTGGTTACCATCCCTCCAGCCCCCTTTCTTTTTTTGGCTATACCTCTATTCTCACTTAGTGTGCTCTAAAAGCTTTTTGGTGAATTCGCTTTTTGTTGGAGGTATATCCTTGTATTTATAGATTTAATTGCTTCCCATTGGGGGCACCTGACATCTGGGCAAGAAAAACTGATGTAACGGCATCGGCTGCGTGTTTTATACCCCTGATGACCTGATATAATTGAAGAAGGGACAGCAACCAACACAGGACCCAAGACTTTTTTAATCAGGCTGACTGAGGGCTACTGAAAGCAGATAACCCAATTGTAATGACTGCAACAGTGAATACACTCTTAACATCTGCATTTATTTTAAGTGCACACAACTGTACTTTCTCTACTTCCCCTCCTATTACGTTGTCTTAATAGTTCGCCGGCATTAGGTCCTTTCTGCCCTTTTCATATTTTCTCCTTCCCATTTCCTCCTCTTTCTTTAACTCATTAAAAAAAAAATCTTTCTCGCTGTCCTTTAGTTTTAGTTTAGTTACAAGTGTTAGTTTGTGACTGTTTTCTTAGTGTGTGTTTTGTATGAGTGCCTGACAAGCATGTCATACAAACCTGAAAAACCCGCTGGGTTTAAGAAGTGTGCCTGTTGTGGGCATAAGATTACCCACTCTGTTGCCGACAAGAGGTGCGTTTATTGCTTGGGTCCGGGGCACTTGGAGATGCCTTGCGACATTTGCTCGGCTTCAGTCCCCAGGCCTTGGCTGACAGGAGGAACAAGCTTACCTTGTGAGGGCTTCTTCCCTCCTGTGGAGTCCAGACTCACTCCCAGAAGAAGCGAATCATCTCTGCTTCCTCGGGGATGTCAGCTTCTACCGTCAAAAAGAGAAGGAAGCTTTTGGATCAGTCTTCTTTGAATTCTTAAGCTCCACAGTCCTTTCCAGAACCGACACGCTCTTCAGATCTGGGGAGTCTCCACCTGCCAAACCTTCCACCCTGCTGGATCTATTGACCTCAAGTCTGAGCAGCTTCTCGGAATTGTTGGAGGTTATTAGGATCCGTAGCTCCTCTTCTCTGAAATGGACTCCGAAGCACTCCCATTCTGATCATAAGTCTCTGGGCAAGTAACCCTCCCTCACTCATATCACCTGACCAAGCTTATCACTGGTGCGGTCTTACACATTCATCTCTGTCCTGTAGGTCCTCTCGGCACTTTCATTCGAAAATGGATTGGATGATGAGTTTCCTCAAAGCCCAGATCCAGCTGGGGATTTTGCCTTCTCCGACTCGTGCTGGATCCATCAGAGTTCCGACCCCGATACCTTAGGCTCCTCCTCTGATCATATTGGCTTCAGAGTCGCATGGCATAGTGATCCAGAGTGGATCGGTGTTGGATTGTGGGATGTTCCTTTCCCCGGCTCCAACAGAAATCCAGACCTGCCTGGCTTTGAGTTTGTCGGATCATCGTGGGTCCCGGATTTGAGTTATCGGCTCTTGGTCCTCAGAGTTGGTCTGCTCCAACCTTGACCTTTTCTGAGCCGTCCTTTCCTCTGGGGACTTCGGCCTTTGATGGCTTGAGTCAGATGCCTTGTGGTGGTGATGGACCTGGGATGGCCTTGTCTTTTTCGCCCTTAGGGGCTTTGGCTTCTGTGCTGGGGGACAGGACCCCCCCCCTCCTTGTTGCATCCTTACCATTCCAAGTGCAGAGAGGGTTTTCTTGACTCCTCAAGATACGGTCCTTACTCCACCAGGCCCTTCCCAGTCTTTTGTGGATTGAAGCTTTGCTCCTAACCATGCAATTCATAGTGATCCACTCCCCGGAGATCCTTCAGCCAACTCCTCAGCAAGGGCTTCCCCTGTCTTCCGAGTCCTCACCCTAGTACTTCAGAGGAGGTTCCTTGGAAGCGTCTGTGTAAGAGGCAGCATGTTGACTCCCCCCTTGGAGTCTTTAACAGAGGACACAGACTTTGATGAAGGAGAATGGTTCCCCTGATTTCCACCTGATATCATCTGTTTTGGAGATATCTTGGAAATCCTGAAACAAAAGGGTTGATGGTCGTCCCAACCCCTTCCTTGGAGGAGTCATTGTTGCTGGAGGCATTTGGGATGGGGTCATCTACATCCTGGGTGACCCCAATGAAGGACCAGTTTATTGACCTCATTGCCCACTGGGCTTGGAAGGAGCCTGATACCACGGAACCAATCCCAAAGCGTGCAGATAAGTATCTTAGCCCCTGTCAGGATCATCCTTTCTGGCGTAAAGGTGTCCTGGTTGATAACATTGTGGTGTCAGCAGCCACCAAGAAGGAGCTTGCCAAACAGAGCTCTACTGTCCACCCCCCCCCGAACAAAGAGTCTCTGGCTTTGAACAGACATGGGATCAAGTGGTATACCTCAGTCACCTTTTCACTGAGAACATTAAGTAATCTGCTACATTTCACTTGCCTCTAGAGAAACCTGGTGAAGGAACTTTCCACATTTCTGGTGCAGTTGCTGTCAGAGGAAAACTTCAAAAAGGTTTCCGCACAGCTGAATACTATGGCTTTGATAACACCTCGTGGAGGCTAATCTCCAATCTCTTGAGCAACTGGTCCAGGCATAGCCCTGAGATGACATGCCTGGACGAGACTGTCACACTGCCAGCCCAGCTATTGGGAATTTTGTAAATGGTGTCATTTGTGAATATTAATATGATTTATACAAAATTGTGTGTAAAGTACTGAGCTAAAATGTAACCACAGCATGCCCTATTGGAAGAGAGCAGGAATGTACCTTTATTATTGTGACTGTTTTAGATGTATATGTTTAATGGAAACAGGAACACAGGGGTTAACTTGAAAAAAATTCAGAGAAAATAGTTGGTGTAAAATTGTTTTTTGTAATTACTCGGCCATAAACAGGTTGCCATGGTGGTACGGCGGTAGCATCGTTACCTCACAGCAAGAGGTTCTCCCGTTCGATTCTCGGCTTGGCTTGGGAGTGCCTTCTGTGTGGAGTCTGCATGTCCTCCCCGAAGTTGGGTAGTGTTCAAACTACATGCGTGTGTAAATGGGCGTGCCTTCATTGAAGGTTGGGCGTCAAGCTGGCACCTCGGTGTTTCGTAAAAATCTACTGCCAATCATTAGCGGACCTGAGTTCCGTTGTGGCAACCCCATACCGGGAAAAGCCGAAAGACTAACAACAACTAGGCCATAAACAAAAGATGCTATCTCTCAGTTTCAGCGCAGTAGCAGACACAATGTTTAGAAGTTTTTTGTATTGTCCTGAAAGTGAAGTAATTATTAGGTTTGAGATGTGGAAGTGTTTTATTGTTTTATGATTTCCAGGATCTGCAAACATCTGAGAGATGTATTCTTCACAGAGAGATGCTAAATTCTGTTTCTGACAGTGGGGGGTTTAGCTTGGGAACTGATTGTCAGGTGACAAAAAGTGATGATATCCAAGCTAACCCACCAGTAATAATTGATATTAATATAAAAACTCAGAGACTGTGTTTTGTATTTTGTCTTTGACCTAACAAGAACATCCACTCACATCTGCACTTGCCATGCTGTAAGCAAGTTTCTAGGGCATAGTAACTCTTTTTTAGATTCAGATAGGAATATAGTAAAGTATAGGTTAAATGTTTTATTTATTTGAGATTGTCCTGCAATGTTGTTTTAATATGTCCTTTGATTTTGAACTCTGATGTAACTGATTACTTACTGAGTATTGTCTTGTTCTTTATTATTTATTATTAAATATATTTCAACCTTTTAATTGTGGCTGGTCTGTTTAGAGAGATTTAAGCTCTTCGCGTACTCGCATATCTATTTGATGACACTGTACAGGCCACTCCTAAATATACTTGCTCTTGGTCAGACTACCATTTGGATTAATAGTAACATTACACAGTAGAAATGGACACCCTTTGGTAAGGGCCTTAAACTAGCTAATAAGAGTGGCTGGTAGCAGCTGGAACTATCTTATTGTCTGGACAGAAGGTGGCATAGCTATTAAACCTCTGCCAGCCTTTCCCAGGTGTGTGTGTGTGTGTGTGTGTGTGTGTGTGTGTGTGTGTGTGTGTGTGTGTGTGTGTATATAAATCAAACCTCAAAGTGTGTGTCAGGTATTTTGGCAGGGACACAAAGCTCCGATTGGACAGAGAGTATTGGCAGAAAATCCACCCAAGGATGGCCAATCAAATCCACAAATGTTCCAATTAAAATAATACGAATAAAACTTCGACTTGAAAATAAAATGAAAAATAAAAAAGCTCAAAACTGTCCCTTGAAGATATCCGATAAGCACTTTCGACTGTTGTCTTCCTCCTTCAGCGTTTGGGAGTTATTTATTCATTTGATTGGACAGAGAGGGTGTTGGAGGCTTTGGCTTGGCCACTCAGCTGAGATCTCAACCCTATAGCTATGCCATTGGAGGGTCTTATTGGGGATCTGGAGAAAGAGGGAGAAACCAGCCCCAGACTGACTGTGATCTCTGTGTGCTCTTAAGGGAAATTGCACTTTACTGTGTGTGTGTACTTGTCATCCTCCCAGTGTGTACGTCCCTCACTGTTGCCAGTGGTGAGGATTGAGGCTCCTTTATTACTGGGTCAGTGCTGGGGCAGCACAAAGACTATGCAGGTTTGTGGACCCCTTCAAGTTAGCATTCATTAATGTCCCCTTTGATGGTTCCTCTTTGTTAGGACTGTCAGTTAAGGAGACTGACCCACAGTGAACTGAAGAGCAAGACTCTGTGTGCCATAAGGATCAAGTTTTTTTCCCCCCAATGGACATTACCTTTTCCAGGAACCAACAGAGCAGGAAGATAATGTGGTTCCGCAAATCGCAAGGGGCCTTCCCTGATTTGCAGGACGAATCCTCTTCCAGGGGCATAGGTAGGGGATTCAATGGTAAAAACCGCCTCAAAGTCGGAGGGGATCCACCAACCAGGGCTTCAGAGGACCCTTCTCTGACAAGCCCTTTCAACACTCCTGAAGTGCTGCTTGACTGTCTTACTCTGGAGGCAGTCGGGGACAGACTATACTTGCACCTAACAGCCTAGTCACACAACAAATGACGCTTGAGTGATAAACATTATATCCAGAGGCTACTATATTCACTTTTCCCTTCCTTCTCCCCACACCAGGAAGCATCTCCCTGACATGCCACCTAGTCAGAGAGAGAACGCCCTTCTAGAAGTACAAAAACTTCTAGAAAAGAGTCATCTAGTGGGTCACAACCAAACAACGAGGATGCAGAACTTTCTAACTGATGATGTCCTTCATGGATGCATCTGCAGTCATAACAACTGGGTTGTCCTGTCGTCAGGCAGCCCTTCAGTCGGCCGGATTCCAAAGTCCGGGTCCGGCTTCGGCTGATGTCGCACTTCACCCGACGTCATCTCTGTTGGTCTTCGGGTATAAAGGCATCAGCCGACGCCATTTTCCTCAGTCTTTCTTGCCGCGTGGCGCCCGAAGCAGAAGCTGTTCGCAAGTGCCGGTCGGTCGGATCCAGAGATTACTACTACTGAATACTACTTCGAAGACTTCTAAAGCTAAGTACCCCGTTGGGGACTCTTTCTTGCCTCAGCCGATGTCAGAAAAAGTAAATAATTGTTTAACTTGTGGGAAACAAATACCTCATAAAGATTTCCACTCTTACTGTTTGCCTTGTTTAGGCCCAGCCCACGACGTAGCAGCCTGTTCGGCCTGTGCTTCTTTCAACCGACGTACGCTTAGGCGTCCGTCGGAGTTTGCTGAACAGTTTTTCGGCTCAGATTTTGCGTATATTATGCCGTCGGATCCTCCGACTTCCCAAATCACTAAAAAGCAAAGAAAGACCGACATCGCGGTCCACGGTTTCGCCGAAACCATGGTTAAGCAAATCATGAGTGTCTCGGTTTCGCGAAACCAAGAAAACTGATCAAAGTACAGCTGAATCTATGACTACCACTGAGGCTCCTGCTACTTCACTTGAATCGGCCTCAGAAATTTTATCCACTACGGTGGTTGCTACTGACTTATCAGACACCATTCCATTGGATGTCTCTACCCCAGCACGTGGTGCTGCTAGGCCCCAGCAGCCATGTCCATTAAGGCCTTTGCCAGGGCTAAAGCAGCCAAATCTACTAAAGCAGTGCCTGTCAAACCCCTACAACCAGGCCCACATCTAGCTCACAAATGCTTACTCTGGCAGAAGATTTAATATCATTGATTAGGGGATCTCAATCCCACCCAGACAGGGCCTCTCAGCCCCAGAGAAGAGACCTAGGGCAGAGCCCCGAGCCTGTGTCCTCTGATGATTCAGCCGATGACTCAGACATAACAGACCAGCCAGAGGCTCCTTTCTCCAATTATGAAGACTCAGATGCTGAAGAATCCATTCCAGCTGCTTCCCCACCAGAAGAATTCTCCTTTGGGGAAACCTTACATGCCATGCGAGAGCAATTCCAATGGCAGCAGCAGGATTTCTCAGATTCCAGGAAAAGGCTTAGGACCTTTCTGCATCTTCCACAGCACAGGCCCTTAGCTATACCTCCTGTCCTTTCTGTGGTGGACGATGCCTTTAATGTTGTCTGCTCTGCACCAGACTCTTTACCTCCAGCCCCTGCCAAACCAGATAGATTCTACAGGGTACCAGACACTCATCATCACCTTTACAAGGCCCCTCTTGCAGACCCCGAAACTATATCCCAGGGTCCTAAGGCAGTAGCCTTGGCCACAGCAAAAAACCCTATTCCTTCTGAAAGGGAAGCCAGGTCTTTAGACAGATGGGGCAAAAAAGTCTACACCTCAGCTACTCTCTCAGCTAGAGCTTTAAACTGTCAGTTTCACATGATACAATACCAAGAGTTTATGCTTGATCAGTTAACTAAAAGCTATCCTCTGATGACTCTGTCGATAAGAAATATGTATTAGAAATGGTAAATAACATACAACAGGTTAGTAACCATTCCTTAAAATGTGGCTATGATGCACTGGAGGCTTCATTTAGGTCAGCCATGACTGGCACAGTGATAAGAAGACATGCATGGCTAAAAGAACAAGTCTTACCGGATCATGTTAAAGCTAAGTTATTAGATGCTCCTATGGATAAGACCAGTTTGTTTGGTACACCTGCCCAGCAGGTAATGAAGAAAATGGAAGAAAAGGCAAAATCTGTTCAAACAGTTAAAGATTTCTTGCAGGTTCAGCCCCCAAGGTTTAGCAGGAACTGGCCTGCCAAAAATTGGTCCTTTCCTGACTCCACAAGATCCCAAAGGGGCAGGAATAGACGTCCCAGAGGCAGAAACCAATCCAGAGGAGGTGCCTATAGAGGACGACAGTGGCAAGGTAATAACAGAGGCACAGACACAACCACTGCCACTACAACAACACAATCACAGTGACTTAACTCTAAATCCGCCTACCAGGGAACAAATAGCAGCTCCATTAGGCGGCAAATTAACCTTATTTTCGAAAAACTGGCACTACATCACAAAAGACAAATGGATTTTGCAAACCATAGATCAAGGCTACCGGTTCCACTTCCACACTTTACCAGTCAAAAGAGGAATACCAAACCTACCTCCAAATCAAAAACAGAAGCTCTACAACAGATAATGCAATTAGCAAAGATGAGAGCTGTGGAAAGAGTGCCAATTACAGAACAAGGAAAAGGATTCTACTCCAGACTATTCCTAGTTCCAAGAAAGGAAAAAGTTGGAGACCTATTCTCGACCTGTCCACCTTAAATACATACATCATTGTCCCAAAATTCAAAATGCTGACCCTACAGCAACTTCTTCCCATGCTGGGCAAGGAGTGTTGGCTGGTGACTCTAGATCTCAAGGAGGCATACCTGCACGTCCCCATTCGACCAATATGCAGAAGATACCTCAGATTTCTTGCAGGATCAGAGCATTATCAATTCTCAGCATTGCCCTTTGGCTTATCTACTGCGCCCAGAGTATTCACAAAATGCCTGGCATCAGTAATCGCCCACTGCAGACTACAGGAATCCAAATTTACCCATACCTGGACGACTGCCTGCTACAAGGGGACAACAAGAGCAAGCTGACAACAGATTTACAAAGGGTCATTTACTTGCTACAAGCACTGGGATACACAGTCAATTTACAAAAGTCAAGGCTGATACCATCCCAAACAAGGACATTCTTGGGCGCAGAATTGGACACAGTAAGACAAATGGCATTCCTAACTACAGAAAACAAAAGAACTCCCTCTTTACTTCTTGGCTCTAACAAAACAGAACAAGTTAACAGCAAGAAAAGTACTGCAGGCCTTGGGCTTCATGGCATCATGCATAATCTTGGTCCCACATGCCAGACTACATATGAGAAAACTACAGTGGTATCTAAAGAATTTATGGTCTCAACACAGTCACAGCCTAGAAGCAGAAATTCCACTAATTCCATGCTTAAAACAGGAGTTCCTATGGTGGGCTCAAGCATGCCAGTCAAACCCCGGACTACCCTTTCGCAGCTGTCAAGCAAATCAGACCATCACAACAGACGCCTCAGACCTAGGATGGGGGGCTCACATGCTGGACAAATGCGTGCAAGGTTTGTGGACCCAGGATCAACTTCACCTGCACATCAACCTAAAAGAGATGCTGGCAGTAAAACTGGCAATCCAAAACGTCAGACCTTTTCTCAAAGAAGGCCATTTGATGATAAGGACAGACAACACCACAGTCATGTGGTACATCAACAAACAGGGAGGCACTCATTCATACCCCCTATGCAGAATGACTTTGGAGCTTTGGAACCTGGCACTCAGCTACAACATCCAGTTACAGGCAATGTTTGTACCGGGAAAGGAGAATACTCTAGCAGACATGTTAAGCAGAACCACATCGGATGCCCACGAATGGATGCTACATCCGGACATCTTCAAGACCATCTCAAAGAAATGGGGAATGCCTCAGATAGATCTATTCGCTTCCCCTCTCAATCACCAGCTCAAAAAATTCTGCACAAGGACATTCCACCCACTGGCATGGAAAGTGGATTCGCTCTCCTTCAGCTGGAAAGGCCTAACAGCATATGCATTCCCTCCTCTTCCCTTGATACACAAGGTATTACTAAAAATCAAGGAGGAACGTCCAAGGATAACCCTGATAGCTCCAAACTGGCCAAGACAACACTGGTACCCATTGCTGAGAAGCATGTCTCGGAACAACTTGTGGTCAATACCCTGATGCCTTTGATGTTAACTCAGAACAACTACAGCATCATGCATCCGAACCTAAAACGTTGCAACTGACTGCATGGAACATCACATAGCAGCAACTAATCCAGAACTTTCCCAAAGGGTTAAAGACATTATCCTAGAAGCCGCAGACCTTCAACAAGAAGGAATTATGCAGGAAAATGGAAAAGGTTTGTCATTTGGAGTACTGAAAGAGGAAAAGATGTGTCAAATATAGATATGGCTAACATTCTGGAGTACTTGGCAGAGCTTCTACATACAGGCCTGTCCTATTCCTCCATCAAGATACATGCATCAGCTATATCAGCAGAATACAGTTTTGATCCACCTGTCTTTTCACATCCTTTACTCAGGCAGTTCCTCAGAGGAATCAAGAATGTAAAACCTCCAAGGAAA
Organism: Protopterus annectens; assembly: GCF_019279795.1. Classification (NCBI taxonomy): domain Eukaryota; kingdom Metazoa; phylum Chordata; order Ceratodontiformes; family Protopteridae; genus Protopterus; species Protopterus annectens. The sequence continues at coordinate 1,222,858,909 of NC_056729.1, read as the reverse complement.
CCACCATTGCCAGCTTGGGATTTGAACTTTGTGCTAGAAAAATTGACACTCACCTTTTGAACCAGCAGCAACAGCAGACCTACAACATCTATCGTGGAAAACTGCTTTCCTTCTGGCAATAACCTCAGCAAGGAGGGTTTCTGAACTTCAGGCCCTAATGGCAGTACAGCCCTTCCTAATCTTCCACCAAGATAGAGTGTCCATGAGGACTAATCCTACATTTATGCCTAAGGTGGTATCCAGAGTGTCCTTAAACCAGGCAATCCACCTACCTGCCTTCTTTCCCAACCCACAAAACAGAGGGGAAAGAATACTACACACCTTGGATGTACATAGACAGCTACGCTACTACCTGGACAGAACAAAAAGTAGCAGAAAAACTGACCAGCTTTTTGTAGCCTATGCAACAGGAAGAGAAGGAAAAGCTATTTCCAAACAGACAATCTCCAAATGGATAGGAAATTGCATACGATTCTGTTACTCCTTCCATGGAAAACCAATTCCACAGAACATAAGGCCTCATTCTACAAGGGCAACAGCCACTACCACAGCCTTCTTACGAGGAGTGGCAACCAAAGACATTACTGAGGCGGCTACTTGGACCTCCGAGCATACATTTGCCAGGCATTATAATTTACCTCTCTATTCTAGATCCCGAGCAGGGTTTGCCACTGCTGTACTGCAAGGGATCCTAACCACACCATAATCTAGTTTTCCTCCTCCCTAGTTGGCTATGGTATTCTACCCAGTTGTTATGACTGCAGATGCATCCATGAAGGACATAGTACAGTTTTGTACCTACCATAAATGTAGATGTCCGAACTGGATAGCATCTGCAGTCAGGATTACCTCCCTCCTTCCCTCTGTGGTACTCCTAGGGTGTTTACCCTCCTAATAGCTAGCTGGTGGGGGTGGGGAGTCTCTTATGGTGTATTTGTTTGTATATATGTACATACATACTTATTTTTTGTGTTTGTCTTCTACCTTTTTGGAAACATTGGCATTCATCCAAATTTTAGCCTTCCAAGAGGGCAATTGGCATCTGGGGCAAGAAACACTGAGGAAAATGGCGTCGGCTGATGCCTTTATACCCGAAGACCAACAGAGATGACGTCGGGTGAAGTGCGACATCAGCCGAAGCCGGACCCGGACTTTGGAATCCGGCCGACTGAAGGGCTGCCTGACGACAGGACAACCCAGTTGTTATGACTGCAGATGCTATCCAGTTCGGACATCTACATTTATGGTAGGTACAAAACTGTACTTTCTTCTTGTTTCACTGTTGTAGTCATTCTATTTGGGTAATCTGCTGGCAGGTTGTCCTCAGTCGGCCTGAATAACAAAGTCTTGGGTCCTGCTTCCGTTGCTGTCTCCTCTTCCATGATGTCATGGGTATAAAACATGCAGCCGACGCCATTTTATTCAGTCATTCTTGCCGTGCAGTGCCCGAAGCAGAAGCAGTTCACAAGTGCCAGTCGGCCAACTCCTGAAATTTTCGCATTAAAGTTTCAGAACTGAAGTCTTCAAACTAAAGCTACGTACCCCATTGGGGAAACTTTTTCTTGCTCCTTACCGATGTCAGTAAAAGTTAATAATTGCATTACTTGTGGGAAGCAAATACCTCATAAGGATTTTCATTTATACTGTATTCCTTGCCTAGGCCCAGATCATAATGTGCCTTGCTGTCGGTTTTGTGCTAGATTTAACCAATGCACTATTAAGCGTTGGTATAGTTTTACGTCTAAATATTTTGGATCAAGATTTAATTATCCTGAAATGTAGTCTGTCAGCAATCCGACTACCGGAGTTCACAAAAAACGCAAAGAAAAAGATCGTTGAGGTCCAAAACTGACGACAAAGCTTTTCCTAAGCCATTCGCCGGTTCGCCAGTACTCAGTGAGGCGCTTTAGCAGCCCCTGATACCCGCTACTTTTGAGTCGCAGGCCTCTACCGAGAGCCATTCGGACTCCGGTATGCCACGAGATTCTCAGAGTATTGAACCCACGGATGTCTCTCCCTTGGATGGGTCCAGAGCCTGCTGAGCAGGCACCTGCTTCTGAGTGTGTTTTCAGGCCTCAACATTTTTATATAAAACCGACGCCAGCCTCAAAAACAAGGTCAAAAGTATCTTCTGTGTCTAAAAAAACGATGCATGAGCCACATGCTCAGGCCTCTATGTCTAAAAACCAGATGATCAAAATGACTGAGGACTTAATTACCTTGATCAGGGGTTCGCAACCCCCCCCGCTAAGAGGCCTAGGCAAGACACTGATTATGAATCTTCAGATCAGGAATTTTCCATTCCACCTTTTGAAGATTCTGATGCAGAGAAATCCATCCCATCTGCATCTCCTCCTGAGGATTACTCTTTTGGTGAAACTTTGCATACTTTAAGGGAACATTTTCACTGGGAGAGTCAGAACTTCTCTGAATCAAAAAAGAGGCTTATGGATTCCTCCTTCTTCCTCAGCATAGGCCTTTGGCTATACCTCCTGTATTAGACATTGTTGATGTGTTTTCAGAATCGAGCATGGCTCCTGATTCCCTATCTCCGGCTCCTAGTAAGCCAGACAGATATTACAGGGTTCCTGACTCCCACAAATTTCTATTCAAAAATCCTCCTGCTGACCCTGAGACTATTTCACAGGGTCCCAAGGGTGTTAAGGCCTCTACAGCCATAAATCCTACTCCCTCTGATAGAGATTCCAGGGCACTGGATAGATGGGGAAAGAAGGTTTATACGTCTGCTACCTTAGCAATTAGAGCCTTAAACTTGCCAGATTCATATGCTTAAATATCAACAAGATGTTATGGGCCTACTGAAACAGAAAATTATGTTGATTTCTGATTGTGTGGAAAATAGAGTTAAAAGAATTATTGCATTCAGCAGAATAGGTTGGAAAGCATACTTTGCAGTGTGGTTTTGATTCCTTGGAGGCCTCTTGCAGGGCTCAAGTTACTGGATCTGTGATTAGAAGTCATGCCTGGCTCAAGGAGCAAAATCTGCCTGATCATGTTAAAGCTAAATTGTTGGATGCCCCCTTGCAGCATGGCACTCTGTTTGATAATAAGGCAGAAGAGGTTTTAAAGAAAATGAAAGACAAAGCTAAGTCTATGCAAATTGTAAAAGATTTCTTGTAAGTGCAGCCACCCAGGTTCAGTAGGCACTGGCCTACTAAAAATTGGTCCTTTCCTGTGTCCAACAGAGCCACTCAAGGCAAATCCAGGCGCTCAGAACACTCCAGATATCAGTCACAGGGTTCTTACAGGTCAAAGCAATGGGGTGCCTCCACCTCCAAATCTGGAGGAAACAAAGGTCAACCCTACAGTATGCAGTCTCAATGACTTTCCTCTACCATCTCCAAGCACTTATCTTTTGGTAGCCCACTTGGGAGGAAAACTATCACTTCATGCTCAAAATTGGCAGTTAATTACCCAGGACAAGTGGCTATTGAACATAGTATCCCAGGGGTACAGATTTCATTTCCATACTTTGCCAATTCTAAATGGATGGCCAGAAAATCAGTGGGCAGAGGCTCAGAAACAAGTTATGTCCTTCATGGATATGAGGGCTATTCAACCAGTACCAGAAAAGGAAAAAGGACAAGGTATTTATTCAAGACTTTTCCTGGTACCCAGAAAAGACAATTCTTGGTGTCCAATACTGGATTTATCGATTTTGAACACGTTCCTGGACATTCCAAAATTCAAAATGCTGACTTTACAACATCTACTGCCTATGCTGGGCAGAAACCCATGGTTAGTGACTCTAGACTTCAGAGGCATACCTGCATATCCTAATAAGGGAATCATGCAGAAGATACCTCCGCTTCAAGGCAGGTTTTATGCATTACCAATTCTTTGCACTGCCCTTTGGCTTATCTACTGCACCCAGGGTCTTTACAAGGTGCCTGGCACCAGTAATTGCATTCTGCAGACCGAGACATACAAAGTTATCCTTATCTGGACGACTGTCTCATTCAAGCAGAGGACAAGGACACTCCAACATCTGGCGTTTGTAAAAAGGCTTCTAACATGCCTAGGGTACACAAACGAAAAGGAATCCCAACTGGTACCCTCTCAAGTAATTACATTCCTGGGTGCAAGCTTAAATACAACTGCCCAGATGGGCTTACCTTATGCCAGACAAACAAATGGCAACAAAAACCCAGTTATCTGCAAGACAAATTCTGCAGGCTTTGGGGTTCATGGCATCCTGCATTCTACTAATTCCATATGCAAGACTGCATATGAGGAAACTTCAGTGGTACTTAAAAAGATTATGGAGTCAACATTGTCACAGTCTGGAAACAATGATTCCTCTCATTCCCTGCCTACAACAGGAGTTTCTTTGGTAGGCGGAGACATGTCACCAAAACAAGGAACTGTCATTCACTCTACCCCCTGCCACCCAAACCCTAACTACAGATGCATCAGACTATGTTTGGGGGGCCCACCTGGTGGGGAGATACATTCAGGGCAAATGGAGCCCAAAACAAATGCACCTGCATATCAACCAGAAAGAGATGCTAGCTGTTCATAATGCTCTGACAGCCTTCAAGGACTTACTTTATTCAGGACAACTAAGGATAAAGACCGACAAGACCACGGTTATGTGGTACATAAACAAGCAGGGGGGTACACATTCCTACCCCCTTTGCAGACTAGCTATGGCATTGTGGAACACAGGTTTGACTTACCAAATACATCTTCAAGCTCAATTCCTGCCAGGAAAACAAAATACTCTGGCAGACGACCTAAGCAGAAATCTTATGGACCCACATGAATGGAAACTGGATCCACAAATCTTCAGCATGTTAACACAGAAGTGGGGGAGCCCAGACATAGATCTATTTGCCTCTCCCCAAAATTATCAGCTGGACAAATTCTGCACAAGAATTCATCAGACAAGCATGGAAAGTGGATGCACTATCCTTCAGTTGGAAAAACCTATTAGTCTATGCCTTTCCCCCTCTGCCTCTTCTCTGCAAGGTCTTACTAAAAGTCAGACAGGATAAATCAAAAATGATCCTAGCTGCTCCGGACTGGCCTCGACAACAGTGGTACCCACTTCTAAGGAATATGTCTCAACTTCCCCCTTGGTACTTTTCCTCAAATACCTGATCTACTGTCTCAGCAGAACAATCAAATTCTGCACACTCAGCTCCAAACTCTAAACCATGCAGCATGGCTGATCATTTAATTATTCAAACAACACCTCTCAGTAAATCTGTGATGGATGTAATTCTGGAAGCCAGAAGGCCTAGTATTAGAAAATCTTATGTTGATAAATGGAAGAGATTCGGTGCTTGGAACCAAGCACAAAGAACAGACACAGCAAAGCCCAATATTCCTCAGATTTTACAATATTTGACTAAGATGCTTGACAAGGGCCTGTCTTTTTCTTCAATATAAATCCATGCCTCTGCCATCTTGGCTCATTACAACACAGAGCCTCTCCTCTTTTCTCATCCTCTGCTTAAACAGTATCTTAGAGGGCCAAACATTTAAGGCCTCCCAGAAGATCACCAACTCATGAGACCTCAATTTTGTGCTGGAAAAACTCACCTTGCCTCCTTTTGAACCAGCAGCTACTGTGGATATAAAATTTCTATTTTGGAAAACAGCTTTTCTCTTGGCAGTCACTTCAGCAAGAAGGGTTTCAGAACTACAGGCTCTCGAGGAGCCTTTTATTATATTTTACCCAGACAGGGTGTCCCTCAGGACCAATCCTTCTTTTATGCCTAAGGTGGTATCCAGTGTGGCTCTTAACCAGACCGTTCACCTGTCAAGGTCCACAGAACAAGGGGAAGCGGATTCTGCATTCATTGGGTGTACCCAGACAACGAAGATTCTACTTGAACAGGACCAAATCTCTAAGAAAGTCTGAGCAACTACTGGTAGCATTTGCTGCAAGGTTAGAGGGGAAGGCTATATCAAAGCAGACTATTTCTAAGTGGATAAGCCACTGCATTCATTTCTGATACTTGCACCATGGTAAACCTGTGCCCAAGGGGATCAGATCACATTCCACCAGGGCTGCCTCCACTTCAGCAGCTTTTCTCAGAGGGGTTCCAACCAAAGACATTCTAGAAGCTGCTACTTGGAGCTCTGTTCATTCCTTCACAAAGCATTATCATTTGCCTCTCTTCTCCAAATCCAGGGCAGGCTTTGCCACTGCAGTTCTGCAGGGACTTATAGCTGCTTCTAATGCTGTTTAGTTCCATCCTCCCATCCATAGCTTTGGGATTCTACCCAAATGTAATGACTGCAACAGTGAAACACGAAGAACATAGTACAGTTGTGTACATTTACCATAAATATAGATGTTCGAGTGTATTCACTGTTGCAGTCCGGGTTACCCATCCGCCATCCCCCTTTCTATACCTTTTCTTTCCTTTACTATACATAAAAGCCTTTGTGGTGTATTTGGTTTTAGATCAAGGTAAAGTTTATGTTGCTAAAAGTGCATTTATATATACTTACTCTTTAATTATATATATATATATATATATATATATATATATATATATACACACACACACACACATACATACATATATATATATATATATATATATATATATATATATATATATTTTTTTTTTTTTTTTTTTTTTGCTCCCCATTTGGGGGGGGCAACTGACATCTGGGAACAAGAAAAACTGAATAAAATGGCGTCGGCTGCATGTTTTATATCCCTGACGACCTGACGTCATGGAAGAGGAGACCACAACTGACGCAGGATCCAAGACTTTGTTATTCAGGCTGACTGAGGGCAACCTGCCAGCAGATTACCCAAATGTAATGACTGCAACAGTGAATGCACTCAAAATCTACATTTATGGTAAGTGTACACAACTGTACTTTCTTTTTGGTGCCGAGAAGACCGTGGACCTTCAACCCATCCTGAATCTAAGCAGTTTGAATGTGTTTGTCAAGTGGACAAATTTCCGCATGGTTACTGTACAGTGCATTCTGCTGCTCGTGCAAGGACACTGGATGTACCTGGTGGATCTCCAGGATGTATACTATCATATCAAAATAGACAGGCACTCCAGGAGATATTTACATTTCCAGCTTTGGGCCGATCAGTACCAATTTAGAGCCTTTCCCTTTGGTCTCGCCACTGTCCCCCCAGGTGTTCAAGTGCAGAGTAGTAGTCGCAGCACATCTCCATCTGCAGGGATTCCAGGTATTCCCCTAACTGGACAGTTGGCTACTAATGGCACCCAGTAGGCATCAACTACTCTGGGCAATTCAGGTGATGCGCTTTTTTTGCCACCTGGGAATCACAGTGAACATTGCAAAATCCAAGTTGTTCCCAGTCTAGGACATCGAGTTCATCGGGACTCTTAAACATGGTAACACAAGTTGCAGCTCTTCCCTTTCAAAGGGTGTCTTCTGTCAGGCAGCAGGTACAATGGCTACTAGACACACCATCACCTTCAGCTCTCCTAGTTGTCAGTCTTGGGCTCCATGTTGGCTGCCATACTTCTGGTGCGTCTTGCCATGTTCTTCATGCAAGTTCTCCAGTGGACTCTGGCAATTCAGTGGTCCATACTGTGTCAGACATCATCAACCCCGATCAAACTTATTCCAGTTTGCAGACTTCAGCTGTAATGGTGGATGCACAGACTATCTTCATCTAGGCAAGCCTTTTGTCCTCCCTCCTCCGGCCACAGTGACCACTGATGTGTCCCTGTTGGGAAAGGGGACATTTTCAAGGAAGGATGGTCCAAAGCACGTGGTCCCCTACAAAGACCAAGTTGCACATAAATGTCCTGGAGATAAGGGCGGTCCTCCACATTGCAAACCTTTCAGGACTGCCTCCCTCTGGGGACGATTGCAATCTTGACAGACATGTCAGTGATATGGTACATCAACAAGCATGGGGGATCCTGATCTTACCCACTCTGCAGAGAGGCCATGAGTGTCTGGGAACAAGCGATTCCTTTGAACTGCTTTTTCATTGCAACGCACATCCCGGGAGAATCCAATGTTCTGGTGGACAAGTTGAGCAGGTCCATTTTGAGTCCTCACGAATGGTCCCTGAATCAGTCAAGTAGTGAAAGAGATTTTCAGTCATTGGGGCCAAACTTGCTGCGATCTATTTGCCTCCCCCTAAGCAACAAATGCAGCAGGTACTTCACTCTGTTCCCCCTAGTGGGGGAGTCACCCAGGGATGCTCTAGTCCACAATTGGCCCCCGGGTCTCCTGTATGCTTATCCTCCGATCCTTCTGATACTCGTTCTACAGAAAGCCAGCAGGCTGAAGACCAGTCTTATCCTCAATGACCTCGTCGTGTCTCACAGCAAATATCCTCCATGGATACTGGATCCCAGACAGGGTCTCATTTCACATCCAACAGAAAAACGCCCCCCCCCCCCCAATCTTCATTCCCTCAAAGTAAACACTTGGTTTCTCCACTTCCAGTAATTTTGCTGAAGTCCCGACTTCCTTCACCTGTCTGTGATGTCATTCTAGCTTCTTAAAACTCCTCCATCAAGAAGGTATATTGTAGCAAATGGAAAAGGTTTTCCATCTGGGCTTCACACAGGAATATAGACCCGTTTTCAGTCTGTCTGCGATGTCCTTATCTTTTTGAGTTCTCTTTTCCACGAGGGAGCTAGTTTTTCTGCTATAAAGATACAACTTGTGGCTATCACTAATTCTATATTGGGAGGAAAGTTGGTTTTCCCTGTACTCTTTCTTCCTCCAAAATCTGTTGGGCATTTTTGAAAGGGGTTTTTCACCTAAGACCTCCAGTGAAGAATCTTTCTCCCTTTGGGATCGTTAGATGTCCTATTCTCATGTTGCAGTATTCATACTGTGGGATTCTCCACCTCAGGCAACCTGAACGTCGGCTCCTATACAAAAGCTTTCAGCCTGGTTGCTCTAGGTGCATGGTATGTCACACATAGGGTCATAAACCAGGGGCCTTAAATGTGACATTTGCATCACAGAGCTCAGAACTTCTCCGCCGCAGTCGAACGTCAGATAGATCGCATTGCTCCTCTTTATCAAGATGTCCAAAGCTAAGTATCCCATTGGGGATTTCTTATTGATATTGTTGCTTGAAATCTTGGTTAGCTGCCTTTTATTTCGCTGATGTCAACTAAGAAAGGTAAATGTCGATGCGGAAGTCAAATTCCGCATAAAGACTCCCACGACCAATGAGTCTTAACACGACCATACTTCCTGCGCCTTTTGCCAATCCTTCATTCCTAAAACTCTTAGCAGCTGCTTGGCTTTCCTTAAGCTGTATTTAGAAAATCAAAGGCTTAAACAACTAGCTCTTAGGATGGATCTGAAATCGGCAGAACCTATAAAACTGCCAAAGAAAAAGGCCAATGTTTCATGGCCTACCACTGCTGCTTGTCTGTCGTCAGATGCCCCACCAACTGCCTATTTAGGGGTTGAGGGATACCTGCTAGAGCCTTCTGCTTCTACGGTATCCCCAAGGAAGAAGATGATGATGCCCTCTCATCATGCTCAGAGGAATCCGTCTCCTATGCTTCAAAAATAGCCTCACCCCTAGAATACTATCCTCCAGATGAGGATTCTTTTGGAGATTCTCTTTCAGAGGACATTACATTTGGTGAAACCATCACTAAGATGAAAGAATACTTCAAATGGGATTCTTCCCAAATGTCATAAATTCAAAAAAGATGCTTTGAATTGCTGCAGGTCGAATCACCCTTCCCATCTGCCATTCCCCCGTGATACCTGCATAACTTGACGTATTTTCTTCATGCTCAAAGAATCCTGACTCCCAACCACCTGCTCCAAAGAGACCAGACCGTTTCTATAAAGTGTCCGAGGAGCACAAGTTCCTGGTAAAGCCCCCTTTGGCAGACCCTACTGTCATAGCCTTGGCCCATGATAGGCAATCCAGGTTGCTCCCTTCTTCACTATTACCTTTGGATAAAGACAGTAAATTTATAGATAGGCTGAGCAAGAAAACTCATACCTCCTCTATCCTGGCCTTCAGAGCTATTAACTACTAAACTCACATGGTTAAATTTGCCTTGGACTTGATTGTCCATGCATGTATGCTTCTTGGCTCCCTGCCTGATTCTCCTAACAAAACTGAAGTAGCATCTAAGGTATCCATGGCATCCCAGGTGGTCAAGACACTCTATCAGATGCAGTTATGACACAGCAGAAGCATCTGCTAGATCAGTCGTAACTGCTTCAGTTATGTGTAGATACTCCTGGTTTAGGCTCCAACCTCTACCAGAGGATTTTAAGTCAAAAATCCTAGATGCGCCTCTTGACAGTAATCTATTAAGAAATCTACAGAGCTTTTTAAAAATCTGCAGGAGAAAAGCAAAGAGCTGCAGGACTTTAAACACCTGTTGGTCTGTCCCATACCCAAATTCTACAGAAATTATCCTGCAAAGACATCCTATGTCAGAAGGGCTCCTTCTACAGCCCCCCCTTCCTCTAGTAGGCATAGGAAAAGGACTAGGAGACAAACTTCTTTAAGGGACTACCTCTTGTCAGCCAGCACAAAAACAGTCCTTTCAGTACAGAAATAATGACAACAATGCGTGACTGCCTTGCCCTACTCTCACTGTCTTCCTGCCTCTCACTCCTGCCTCTCTGGAAAAAAAAATCTCCTCAGACAACTGGGTGCTGGTGGTAGTGGAAAATGGATATTTCCTATCCTGGGAGAAAAAAAAAACAACCTTCGGGGCATTCCTTTCCCACCCAAAAATCAGCTCCACCTAATTCCACACATTATCCAAAACCTACGGGCTCAAGATACCATAAAACCTTTCCCATTAGGGCAAGAAGGAAAAGGTTTCTACTCCAGACTTTTCCTAATTCCAAAAAAGGACGGAACATGGAGACCAATTCTGGACTTAACCCATCCTAAATCTTTATCTAAACGTCCCCTCTTTCAGAATGCTGTTTTTACAGACCCTGCTTACACTACTGCCACCACAAGCTTTCATGGCCACTTTGGACTTGAAGGAGGCTCAACTACACATCCCCATACACCCATACCATGGGAAATACGGTTTGTTGGGCCCTGCTCTCATTTTCAATTTACTGCCTTGCCCTTTGGTATGTCCACTGCACCAAGGGTTTTCACCAAATAGCTAGCTCACACCATAGCCTTCTGAAGTACCAAGGGCATACAGATCTAGCCATACCTGAATGATTGCCTCATTCAAGCAGAACAGGAAGAGATCCTCAAAAAGCATCTCCAGTTCTCTGTCTCTGCTTCAGGGACTAGGTTTCATTCTGAACCCCAAATCATCCCTATCTTCAGAACAAGACAAGGTCTTCCTAGGGTGCAGGATTCGGACCGACCTGATGAAGGCATTTTTACCCCAAGAAAAAGTAATCTCCATGACAAACCATTTCCAAGACTTCCCCCACACAAACTAGCTGTCAGCAAGGCAGTTCTTGTGTTTCCTGGGTCTTATGGCAGCCACCATCCCCATGGGCAGGATGCACATGAGGAAACTTCAGTGGCATTTAAAGAACATATGGTCCCAGCACAGCCATCCTTTACACTTCCAAATACCCTTCTTTCCTTGTTTACAAACAGAGCTAAGGTGGTGGATACAACAAATTCAAAGGAATCCAGGGCTTCCTGTCCTCACACCCACACCAGCTCAACATATGCACACAGATGCATCGGATCTGGGCTGGGAGGCTACCGTGAAGGGACTCTAGGTACAAGCACCTTGACAGGCATCTCTTCTAAGGAGGCAGATAAATGTCAGGGAAATAAGAGCAGTTCCGTTAGCACTGAAGGCTTTTCTCTCTATCCTTCAGCCAGCCCCGCTGTTAATCTTCACAGATAACACTGTCATGTGGTACATCAGCAAACAAGGGGGGACCAGGTCCTTCCTCCTGGGCAGGCTGGCAATGCAAATTTGGGAATTAGCCTCACAGAACAGCTTATCCCTACAGGCAACATACATCCCTTCCCAGGACAACCATCAGGCAGATGTCTTAAGTAGATCATTGTCTCTACGTCACGAGTGGATGTTACACAAGGAAATTTTCCTAGACATTGTCCACCAGTGGAGTACCCCTCAAATAGATGTTTGCCTCTCCCTTGAACAAAATTCTGTACGAAACACCACTCTCCACTAGCCTGGAGAGTGGATGCCTTCACCATCTCATGGAAGGGAAGGTTTCTGTATGCGTTTCCACCCTTCCCTCTCAGTCAGAAAGTCCTCTTAAAGGTAGAGAGACATGCCAAAAATCTTGCTGGTGACTCTCTACTGACCAAGGCAATATTGGTATCCCCTTTCTACAGTCACTTGCCAAGGGCAGTCACCACAAGTTACCTCACAAGGTGGACCTATTCACAACAGAAGGGAACTCTCATCCATCCACACCGATGCTGAATTTAACTATCTGGGTGATAAACGTCTCGTACCCTTCAGGCACCGCTACACAGAGGATGTGCTATCTATCCTGCAGGAGGCCAGGAAACCTAGTACAAGGAGATCCTAAATTTCTAGATGGCAGAGATTCTCCATATGGTGTCTCCAAAGGCATAAGGACCCCCTTCTAGCAGATGTCCCTTTAGTATTAGCCTGTGTGTGACTTGATTAAAACAGACCTTTCATACTCTTCAGTGAAAGTACACCTCTCTGATATCTCTGCCTGACTACCCCTGGAACCTCCTTTACTCTCCAGGTTGGATGTTAAATTGTTCTTAAAAAGGGTCTTAAACATAAGACCTCTCAGCCTACTCCACCACCCTGGGACTTGAATTATATCCAGGAGAAACTTACACTACCTCCATTTGAACCAGCCACTTATGCATCACTGTAGATGTGCACATGGAAAACAGTCTTACTGGTACCCCTCACTTCTGCAAGAAGGGTGGCTACAGACACTCATGGCATGCCCCCCTTACACTGTCTTCCATAGAGACAGGGTGACCCTGCGCACTAATCCCTTCTTCGTGCCCAAAGTGGTCAACAAACTTTCACTAAATCAATCCATTCACTTACCTTCAAGAGGAGTGGTTTCTGGACAAGAAATTGTAGTTTATTGGCTGTTTGGGCAGCTTTTGCATCCCTTTCAACTTTCTGGTTTAAAAGCCGATGTTTGCGTGTTTGTACTTGTTTAAGCTTCTCACAGAGGCACCGAGCTGAGGTATACTATTACTGGTGCCAGAAAGTCTGCCCTTAAGTTTTTCCCTTAGGTCTTGGCGTCTTGCTAGTTCTTTCTCTCTCTTGCACTTCAAATAGCTTAATCGCTTTGCACTTCAGCAGGTTTTTGTAGTAATTATTGTAGCACACCAAAGTCCCATCAGCGCTGGTCATTTTTCATGGAAATAGCTCCAGTACTTGGTAGTTATAACCACCCCTCTTGGCATGATTAAAGGGCAGTTCCCTTTGCTTTCTCCTATTAACCTGGTGCAGTTGGGCATTCTGAGGGAGTGTGGCAACTGCCCCATGTACACAGACAAGCTTCTCCTCTTACCTCCCAACACTCAGACTTGTGAGAGATGCACTTATATCACCATATTGGAAGGTATGCACTCTCCAGCCAAGACCGGGCTAGCTGATCAAGAGGAGGTCGTCCACAAGTGTACCACACCACATGGAACACACAGTCCTCCAAAACACCCACTGTCACAGCTCTCGCATAAAAACACAAACCACACATCCACCTTCGTGGAGGCTCTCAATAGAAATTTACCCAAACAACAGAGACCTCCAAGACAGAAACGCACTCGACCACCACAGCACAAAACCACAGGACACACAGCTCACCTCCACAGTGTGCCCCTCAACCTAAGGCTAAACCCCTTGCTCAGTACACTAATCATAGGTGACTCGATAGTGAGGCACACAGATGTCCCACTCACTAGTTTGAATAAGGAGAAGGTAACAGTCAGCTGTCTTATCAAGTGCCAGAATCCGACACACAAACACACTCATTGACGTCACTCCACAACAAGTGCAAGTATGTCTCTGTCATTGTCCATGTGGGTGTGAATGACCTGAGATGCACCTCCCTGGAATACATGAAAAGAGACATGGTGGAACTCTCGGATTATGCGGCCCAGGCAGGTATGACCCTAGCCCTAAGCAGTATCCTACCGTCACCCAGAATTATACCGCAGTACAAACAAAAAAATGATAGCCCAACAATTGGCTAAGTTCCTGGTGTCATTCTAAGGGGATCCAGTATCTGTCTGCTTGAGATGACATGATTGACAGACCTCGATGCTTTGCCAGAGATGGCCTGCACCTGTCTCCCCTGAGTTTCTGGGTACTGGCTAAGCCTCTTGCCACTCCTATAGTGCCTTTTTAGGCAGTGTTCCAAAGACCAAATTACCACTGTAACAGCTATAAATAAATGCAATCTGAGGGGCATGCTGCTCAATTTCTATAAGTCTAAATTTCAAGATGCACTCACTTGAAGCACTCAAAATGGAGAACATCGACATTTGTGCTGCAATGGAGACCTGGTTTAAAGTGGCAGAAAGCACCCCTGTGCTAACAGAGACTGTACCTTATTCCCCCACCTTTCGACCCCGAAACATGTACCGACGCTCCAAAGGCAGTAATGTCTTCATATAGGATTTGCACACCTCCAGATTAGCCCAGCATAATGCATCTGGAGATGCTTCAGGTACAACTAACATTGGGTAAGATGGCAATCCAGGTCATAGCCTGCTGTAGGTCCCCAACCATGTCCTTAGAGTCTCACTGGAGCACCCTGGAATCTGTCAAGGTCCAACCCAACACTCTCATACTAGGAAACTTCAACTACCCCTCCATCAACTGGGAAAACTACTCAAGCACCAATTCACTGGCCAATGCTTCCTGGAATTCATCAGTTCCAATGCCCTGGACCAGCTCATTCTGACCCCCACTAGAGGAAGCAACATTCTTGACCTGGTTATTACTAACATGGGTGACCGTTGTCCTACACCAATAGTCAATCCCTCCCTGGTCAGATCCAACCATAAACTAACCGTGGAAATCCACATCTCTTCCACACACCCCCGCAAAGATAACCACCTTGAAATACTTAAAAATAGAGGTGGCTAACTTCATGGCACCCATGCCTTTGGAAAATAGCTGCACGACTGCCGAATCATACACCAATGCACTGTACGAACATGTACATAAATACATGGAGCTAGCCATATCAAACAGAACCAAGACGCTCTCCTCCAAAAAAAGGAAGCCAATCTGGTGTTCCCCTGCCATTAATTAACTTTACAACAGAAGGGAAGAAACTGTTGCAGAAAAAGGTGAAGTCCCAAGACTGGAAAAACTCCCTTATTAGCCTCAACAGAAAATTGAGATACCTCATCAAATCCTTCAAAGCCAGCTATGAAGGCAGAATTGCGGCATACACTAAAAACAAATCACAAAGCCTTCTATAGTTTATCAAGAACCTCCACGGCCATACCCAGAATTGCTCTGAGTTACTGCACAAGGGTACCTCCTATACTGAGCCAACAGATATTCCCAGCATACTAACTGAGAGATTCATTGCCGATTTTACTCCCCCCCCCCCCCCCCCAGGACCAATCACGGTACCGGAAGAATGCCAGGCACCCAGCATTACTGCAGCACAGGTTAAAGCTGCATTGTCCAAGGCTAAGAATACAGCTTCCATGGGACCCAATAACATCCCTGGCTGTGTTCCACATGAACTACAAAGCGAACTGGCCACCACATCTGTGTGCCCTGTTCAGTGACAGCCTCATCTCAGGCTTTGTCCCTACCGAATGGTGCATTGCTACAGTCTTTCCTCTCCATAAAGGGGGACTGACTACAGTCCCTGGAAATTGCCTCATTAGCCTGACGAGTCTGATATGTAAAGCTGTGGAGCACATCATCATGGACCTGAAGATGTAGGAAATCTCTAAACTCTAGATCCCACACAATTTGGCTTTCTAAAAGGGAGATCATTACTGCTGAACCTGGTTGACTTCTTTGAGTCATTCACCAGGGCTGTGGATGAAGGTAAGGCAGTACATATACAGCCTACCTTGATATTGCCAAGGCCTTGATACCATTCTTCACTCGGGAATTATCGATAAACTCACCAAACTAGGCATCAACCCCTATGTCACTAGGTGGGTTGCAAATTGGCTCACAGAGCACACAGTGTGAAAGTAGTGGTCTCCAAGTCAGACTGCCAACCAGTCACGAGTGGAGTCCCACAGGGATCGTTACTGGATCCTCTTCTGTTCGGCATCTACTTCTCCGAAGTCCAGGCCAACACAAAGGGACTCTTATTGACCAAGTTTGCAAACGACTGCAAGCTGGGGGAGCCATTATTAACTCCCCAAGTGATGCAGATACCCTACAGAAAGGCCTCACTGAGACCACTGACTGGTGTCGAAACCATGGCCTTAAGCCGAATGCCAAAAAATGTCATCTCCTTTGGTAAAAACTCAGATGTTATGTGATCCTATCTCGCCTACATTCTGTACTGATGGGTTCGGAGCCGATCCTCGGCTCCGACTCGGCATGCTATACTATAGAGCGAAGTCTCTTATTGGCTGAGCTATTCTACATCTCAGGATGCACCACCACTGCTTCCCCAGATCTTGTTTGCCGCTTTACAGCAAAGACGTGGTCTCGGACTTGGCTGAGCTAAATGCTTTTTCTTCAAAGAATTTCTGTCAGAAATTTTTGATTCTTATACCCCAAAGCTGTTTTAACAGCTATCGTGTGACTAAGTTTTTCTGTGATTTGTTCTGGTAATTTTGTCTTTAATTTGAGGGAAAGGATCCCGTTTCAGTTAGAGTGGCCTTGCCCTCGCGCGTGTTGAAATATTTAGTGCGAGTGTTATTCTAGTGTTGTAGCTTAGTTGGACAACTAATCCCGTTTACGTTAGAGGGGTTTTGTTCTTATTTACTCTTCTTTTCTCTTCCTTAATAAGTTTTGTGAGAGTTTTTGAAGTGAATAGTACTGTTTTGTGTAAACATGTCGAAAGAGCATAGACCTTCTGGGTTCAAAAAATGCTGTAAGTGCAGCTACAAGATGTCTATAACAGACGATCATTTGTTGTGTGTGTATTGTTTAGGCCCTAAACACCTTCAGGAGTCATGCAGCATTTTTTCACGCTTTTTCCTCCCGAGTCCTCCAAGAGAGGAAAAACAAATTAATTTTAAAAGGGCTTATTACACCTTCTTTTGAGGAGGCTTTATCTTCTTCCTCTTCACCTTTGAAGAAAAAGAAATCGTCGGCTCCGACCAGCCCGTCGGAACCGGCCAAAAAGAAATCTCGGCAGGGTTCTCCATCGGCTCCACGGACTTCGGAGCCGAGGGCGGAACAGTCTGCCTCGATGCCTCCAGCCTCAACTCCTCTGGCTTCGGAGCCGACGGCTAGAGCTTCGAGAGGCGGGTCACCTTCATCGGCTCCTTTGCCTTTGGAGCCGATGAGTCACCCGCTCAGACTCTTCCCCTTCGGCGCCGAAGTCCTCTTCGGCTCCGAGGGAAATTGCATTGGTTGTGGAGTCTCCCTCGGCACCGATATTTATCGAGACCATTCGGAGCCGGTCCCCCAGTCCTTCGGAACCGGTGGAGAAGTCGTCTCGAATTCGTTCGATCTCTTCTTGGTCTTCGAGGATGTCAGATTCGGACATCGACAGGGTACTTCAAAGGCTGTTTCAGTCTCCTGTCTTTCAAAAGTTGGTTTCGGCTCCAGCCCAGTCTGCTCCGGAGCCGATTGCCCACCCAATTATTGTAGTTCCTCCTCCAACAGCCTCTGCACCGTTGGAGCCGGTGCTGGTGGAGCCGATGGAGGGTTTCGGGTCGGCTCCGACCCTTACTCTAACCCCGACCTTCGGATCGGAGTTCGGTACTCAGACCTCTTCGGTCGGCCCCGGGGGTGATGCTTTGGAACAGATGTTTTCGGTTCCAAGCCTCCCTCTCGGTACGTCGGCTGCGGGAGTGCCGTCTACTGTTGTGGCCCCGGGGGTCGGACCTTCCCAGGACTCTGGGGGTCCGGCCTTCAGAGCCATGAGGAGTGCCTTGGCCAAATCTTCTTTGGCTACCTCCACCGTCTCTCCGGCACCTTCCCTTGGCACGGAGACTGCCTCCTTTGTTGTCCCCCTGTCTCAAGACAGCGGAGCCCTGGGGCCTGAGGTCACCCCCATTGGGAGTTCCCCCCTTCCTGGAGGTCCTTCTGAGGCTTCTTCGGAGGAACCCCCAAGGAAGAGACAGTGCAAGAGGAAGCACGTCGACTCCCCTGACGAGTCTCTCACTTCGGACACCGACCTCGATGATGCGGAGGGGTCCTCCAAGTCGTCCTCTGATGATGTCTCCTTTGCGGACATCATAGAAATCCTGAAGCAACGAGGCGACTGGCAATCCAAACCCCCTTCTGCTGAGGAGTCGGTATTCCTCAAGGCCTTCGGGGCTCAGCCCTCCACCTCCTGGGTGTCTCCGCCCTTCGATGAGCTTCTAGATTTGATCTCTCGAAGGGTGTGGAACCAGTGCCAGCTCGCCCTAATAAATTTCTTTCAGCCCCCCCCCCCCGAAAAGGAATTTCTCTCCAAAGGTGTGGCTGTAGATGCCCTGGTGGTGGCATCTGCTACCCAACAAGATGTGGCAGAGGCGTCTACGTCCGTCCATCCTCCTAATAGAGTCGAGGAGCATGGATCGGTACGGGAAGCGCACCCTTAC
The DNA here is from genome assembly GCF_019279795.1 of Protopterus annectens. Classification (NCBI taxonomy): domain Eukaryota; kingdom Metazoa; phylum Chordata; order Ceratodontiformes; family Protopteridae; genus Protopterus; species Protopterus annectens. The sequence goes on along the minus strand of NC_056729.1, from coordinate 1,222,840,263 downwards.
TTCAGCAGCCTTTACTTTAAGGTCTCTGAATTATCTGACACACTTCACCAGACTTCAGAGGGATCTGGTCAAGGAACTTTCAGATACCCTCTCTGGTAACCTACCTGAGCAGTTGGCCCAGACGGTTAGCTCTCAGCTGGCTACCTTGTCATCATTATCGAACTCGTCCATGAGGCTCATTTCGTATGCAGCTGAGGGGGCGAGTAGAGCGGCGGGAACAGGTGTTGCTCTACGGAGACAAGCCTGGCTCCGCCTGTGTCACTTTGCGGAAGCCTTCAAGTCTTCCTTTGCCGACGCTCCCTTCGATGGGTCCTCTCTGTTTGGACCCAAGGTAAAGGACACCTTGACCCGCTGTGAACAAGAGGGTAAGACCTTGACTGCCGTAGGGGCACGGTTTTCCACTCCCTTCAGGCCTTATCCCAAGGCTAGAAGAGGTGGGAAAATGTGGTTCCGTAAATCTCAAAAGGCTTACTCCTCACAGCAGGGCGATCCCCCTTCTAGAGGCAGAGGAGGGGGACATTTTTCAGGAAGACTCCGTCCCAGAGGCGGCGGAGGCCCCCGCAACACTGGAGACCGCGAGTTCTTTCGTGGCTCTTCAACCTTCCAACATCCCTGAAGGATTGCCCGACTGTGTAGCTCCGGAGCCAGTCAGGGGTCGTTTTTCGAAGCACCTAAAGGCCTGGGAGAGTATCACTCAGGACCGATGGGTGCTCCGAATCATCGCCGGAGGTTACACCATCCCCTTTTCTCAACCCCCTCCACCATCCCGGAAAATCCTGGACCCACCACCCAGTCAACGGGATCTCGCAGCCTTCGAAATCTCAAAGCTGCTTCAAAAAGGAGTCATCCAACCGGTCCCCAAAGGCCAGACCGGATTAGGGACTTACTCAAGATTCTTTTTGGTGCCAAAAAAGACCGGGGACTTGAGGCCCATTTTGGATCTCAGCAAACTAAACCAATCTGTCAAGAAGTCCAAGTTCCGCATGGTCACCTTACAATCCATTCTCCCGCTACTGGAGAAGGGTGTTTGGATGTGCTCCATAGATCTCAAGGACGCCTATTATCACATCCTGATAGATCAGGCGTCCAGGAGACACTTGCGCTTCAGCCTGGGAGACAGTCATTTCCAGTTCCGTGCACTGCCCTTTGGTCTCACCACAGCCCCCAGGGTGTTCACCAAATGTTTCGCTGTGGTGACTGCTCACCTGAGAAGTCTAGGATTCCAGGTGTTTCCATACCTAGACGACTGGCTCCTAACTGCCACCTCCAGGTGTCTACTCTTACAAAACCTAGCAGCCACTATATCTGTAGGCAACTCCCTAGGAATCACCTTCAATTGGGCAAAGTCCGTGTTGCTGCCATCTCAGCGCATACGGTTTATCGGAGTAGAGATAGACTCAAAGCAAATACGGGTCTATTTTCCTACAGAGAGGATAGAAACATTACAGTCTCAAGTTCGAGCCTTGCTCCTCAAACGCCGAGCCCCAGCCATGATGGTCCTACAACTGTTAGGTTCCATGTCGGCCACCGTTCTCCTAGTTGCCTTGGCAAGGTTACATATGAGGATTCTCCAGTGGCTCCCGTCAGTCAAGTGGTCTTATCAGGATCTCCCTCTGTCACCTTATTCTGATCACAGAGACGTGCAAACAGGACCTTCATTGGTGGCTTCTTTCCTCCAATCTGGATCAGGGGCGACCCTTCGATGTCCTTCAAGGATGCATCTGCAGTCATAACATATGGGTTGTTCTGCCTCAGGCAGCCCTTCGGTCAGCTGGATTCCAAAGTCTGGGTCTGGCCTCGGCTGATGTCGCACTTTCCCCGACGTCAGAGCTTCTGGGGTATAAAGGCAGCAGCCGATGCCATTTTCCTCCGTCTTTCTTGCCGCGCGGTGCCCGAAGCAGAAGCTGTTCGCAAGTGCCGGTCGGTCAGATCCAGAGATTTCAGCTACCGAAGACTTCGAAAAAAGCTAAGTATCCCGTTGGGGACTCTTTCTTGCCTCAGCCGATGTCAGACTAAGTAAATAATTGTTTAACTTGTGGGAAACAAATACCTCATAAGGATTTCCATTCTTACTGCCTTCCTTGCTTAGGCCCAGACCACGACGTATCAGCTTGTTTAGCCTGTGCCTCCTTCAACCGATGGACTCTTAGACGTCGGTCGGAGTTTGCAGAGGATTTTTTTCGAACCGCTTTTGCTTATAAAATGCCGTCGGAGACTCCGACTTTACATATGGTCAAAAAACGCAAGGAAAAGGACGGACTCCCGCGGCCCGCGGTTTCGGCTGAAACCACGGCTAGGCCTAACGCGAGTGTCTCGGTTTCGGCTGAAACAGAGTCCACGGTTATTGCTACTACCGAAACCATACCTCCGATCACCGAGGCCAGAGAGGCCCCGGCTGAGTCGGTTTCAGAACTCCCTACCGAAGCTAGTGCTCAAGAATTGTCCGACACCATACCTTTGGACATTTCCACTCCTGCACGTGGGGCAGCTAGGCCTCCAGCTTCTATGTCTATTAAGGCCTTCTCCAGGGCAAAAGCTGCCAATCTTTCAAATACTTTGCCTGCCAAATCTACTTCCCAGAGGCCTTCCTCCAGTTCTCAGATCCTCAGTCTTGCTGAGGACCCCTTATATCCTTAATTAGGGGTTCCCAACCTCACCCAGACAGGGCCTCCCAACCTCCTCCAGACAAAAGGCCCAGGACTGATCCCTCTGAACCTCTCTCCTCAGATTACTCCATGGATGGATCTGATTTGTCAGACCATCAGGAAGGGGCCTACTCGTCTTATGAGGATTCAGATGCAGAAGATTCTATTCCTTCGGCCTCCCCACCTGAAGAATTTTCCTTTGGGGAGACTTTACACTCTATGGGGGAGCACTTTCAATGGCAGGGTCAGGATTTCTCTGATTCTAGCAAAAGATTAAGGACCTTTTTGCATTTGCCCCAGCATAGGCCCTTAGCCATACCTCCTGTTCTAACTGTAATTGATGATGTGTACAATGATGTCAGTTCTGCACCTGATTCTCTTCCCCTGGCCCCTGCCAAACCTGACAGATATTACAGGGTCCCAGATTCTCACTTCCACCTGTATAAAGCCCATGCTGCAGACCCAGAAACTATTTCTCAGGGCCCTAAAGGCGTTGCAGTTGCTACTGCCAAGAATCCCCTACCCTCTGAAAGAGAGTCTAGAGCATTAGAGAGATGGGGAAAAAAGGTATATACATCTGCTACTCTTTCTGCCAGGGCATTAAACTGTCAATTCCATATGATACAGTACCAAGAATTTTTGTTAGATCAGCTGAATAAGAAGCTTTCTTCTCCTGAACCTTTAGACCGTAAATCCCTTCAGGATTTGGTACACAACTCTCAGCAGGTCAGTAATCATTTCTTAAAATGTGGCTATGATGCACTGGAGGCTTCATTTAGATCAGCTATGACTGGGGCAGTAATTCGTAGGCATGCCTGGCTGAAGGAACAATCTTTGCCAGACCATGTCAAGGCTAAACTCCTCGATGCTCCAATGGAGAAACAAAGTTTATTTGGCTCCCCTGCACAGGAGATTCTAAAGAAGGTGGAAGAAAAAGCAAAATCTGTGCAAACAGTAAAGGAATTCCTGCAGGTCCAACCTCCGAGGTTCAGCAGAAACTGGCCTACAAAGAATTGGTCTTTTCCAGACACCTCCAAAGCACAGAAGGGCAGGAACAGACGCCCTAGAGGCGCAGACGTCAATCAAGAGGTGCCTACAGGGCCCATCAGTGGCAGTCTGCCAACCAGAGGGGTAGTGCCACAGCTACAACTACAACCACTACCACAGGACAGACCCAATGACTTGACTCTGACTCCGCCTACCAGGGATCAACTGGAAGCTCCCTTGGGCGGAAAGCTGGCTTTATTCTTGAAAAACTGGCATTGCATTACAAAGGATACATGGACATTGCAAACAATAGACAAAGGATACAGGTTTTACTTCCACACTTTGCCAAAAAGGGGCGGAATGCCAAACCTCCCACCAAACCAGAAGGCAGAGGCTTTAAGACAAATCAGCAAACTACTTCAGATGAAAGCTATAGAAAAGGTACCATCTACAGAACAAGGCCAAGGATTTTACTCCAGATTATTCCTGGTACCAAGAAAAGAAAACCAATGGAGGCCTATTCTCGACCTGTCTGTGCTCAACACTTACCTCATTGTGCCAAAATTCAAAATGCTGACCCTACAGCAACTTCTTCCCATGCTGGGCAAGGAGTCTTGGCTGGTGACTCTAGATCTCAAGGAGGCATACCTGCACGTCCCTATCCGACCAGATTGCAGAAGACACCTCAGATTTCTTGCAGGATCAGAGCATTATCAATTCTCAGCATTGCCCTTTGGCTTATCTACTGCGCCCAGAGTATTCACGAAATGCCTGGCATCAGTAATTGCACATTGCAGACTTCAGGGAATTCAAATTTATCCATACCTGGACGACTGCCTAATACAAGCGGACAACAAGAAAAAACTGTTAAAGGACTTGGCCTATGTCATACACCTGCTACAGGCCTTGGGATACACAGTCAACATCCAAAAGTCAAGACTAGTGCCATCCCAAAGGATAACCTTTTTGGGTGCGGATCTGGATACAATCACTCAGATGGCTTTTCTCACAGAAGAAAAACAAAAACAGCTTCCAGATTATTTCATGATTTTAACAAGACAAACTCAGCTTCCTGCAAGGAAAGTCCTGCAGGCCCTGGGTTACATGGCATCCTGCATAATCTTAATTCCACATGCCAGGCTGCATATGAGAAAATTGCAATGGTACCTAAGGAATGTATGGTCTCAACACAGTCACAGCCTAGAAACCATGATACCAATCATTCCATGCCTTCAAAAGGAATTCCTGTGGTGGGCTCAGGCCTGCCAGTCCAACAGAGGGTTGCCTTTCAACAAACCAAAAACAAGGCAGACCATCACCACGGACGCCTCAGACCAAGGATGGGGAGCACACATGGAGGACAAATCATCCAAGGCCTATGGCCTCAAGGGCAGCTAAGCATGCACATAAACCAAAAGGAAATGCTGGCAGTGAGGCATGCAATCGAGGCATTCAAACCATTCCTCCAGCAAGGACATCTGTTAATAAGGACAGACAACACCACGGTCATGTGGTACACAAACAAACAAGGAGGCGCACATTCATACCCTCTATGCCGGATGGCAATGAATCTGTGGAACCTATGCCTGAATCTCAATATCCAGCTACAGGCCAAATTCGTACCAGGAAAAGAAAATTCACTAGCAGACAGTTTAAGCAGAACTACCACGGATGCACACGAATGGATGCTGCATCCAGATATCTTCAAACTCATAACAAAGAAATGGGGAATGCCAGAGATAGATATGTTCGCCACCCCACTCAACCACCAACTGAAAAAATTCTGCTCAAGGACATACCACCCACAAGCCTGGAGGGTGGACTCTCTCTCTTTCAGCTGGAATGCCCTAACAGTATATGCCTTTCCACCTCTCCCATTGATGTACAAGGTTCTACTGAAGATCAGGGATGAACAGCCAAAGGTAATACTAATAGCTCCGGACTGGCCAAGACAACACTGGTATCCGCTATAGAGAAGCCTGTCTCAGGCGAACTCATGGCCTCTTCCCCTATGGCCTCTTCTTCTAACGCAGAACAGTTTCAAGACCCTGCATCCAAACTTGAAAACATTGCAACTAACTGCCTGGAAAATTCCTTAAAACCAAACCAAACTGTTTTATCTCAGCGGGTGAAGGATATTATCCTGGAGGCTCGCAGACCTTCCACAAGGAAGACATACTCAGCTAAATGGAAGAGATTCCTCATTTGGAGCACATCAAAGGGCACATATGTCTCAGTGGGAAACCTAGCACACATCCTAGAGTACTTAGCAGAATTGTTCCACAATGGCCTGTCTTACTCCTCCATTAAGATTCATGCTTCAGCAATTTCAGCAGAATACAATATGGATCCACCTATCTTCTCTCACCCTCTGCTCAGACAATTTTTGAGAGGGATCAAAAATGTTAAACCTCCAAGGAGACCCCCTCTACCTGCATGGGATCTCAATTTTGTGCTGGAAAAATTGACACTACCTCCTTTTGAACCAGCAGCATCAGCAGACCTACAGTTTCAATCTTGGAAAACTGCTTTTCTTCTGGCAATCACTTCAGCAAGAAGAGTATCCGAGTTACAGGCATTAATGGCAGTGCAGCCTTTTCTTATTTTTCACCAGGATAGAGTGTCACTGAGAACCAATCCTACTTTCATGCCAAAGGTGGTATCCAGGGTATCCTTGAACCAAGCTATTCATTTGCCTACTTTCTTCCCTAACCCACAGAACAAAGGAGAGAAACTTTTGCACACCTTGGATATACACAGACAGCTACGCTACTATCTGGACAGAACTAAAACCAACAGAAAAAACTGACCAACTTTTTGTAGCATATGCAACTGGGGTGTAAGGAAGAGCAATTTCCAAACAGACAATTTCAAAATGGATAGGAAATTGCATTTGTTTTTGCTACTCTATTCATGGAAAGACAGCTCCTGAAAATATCAGGCCTCATTCCACAAGGGCCACAGCCACCACTACAGCTTTCCTACGAGGGGTGGCTACCAAGGACATTTTAGAAGCTGCTACTTGGAGCTCCGTGCATACATTTGCCAAGCATTACAATCTATCTTTATACTCCAGATCCCGAGCAGGGTTTGCAACTGCAGTTCTGCAGGTGATTTTAACTACACCATCCTTCTCTTAGTGTACCTCCTCCCCCAGTTTGGCTATGGTATTCTACCCATATGTTATGACTGCAGATGCATCCTTGAAGGACATAGTACAGTTTTCTACCTACCATAAATGTAGATGTCCGATAGGTATGCATCTGCAGTCAGGATTACCCACCCTCCTTCCCCTCTGTGGTATTCTTAGGGTGCCTACTCCTCTTTCAGCTAACTGGGGGAATCTGTTATGGTGTATTTGTTTGTTTGTATATATATATATATATATATATATATATATATATATATATATATATATAATTTGCTACTGTTTGGAACTTTTCAGCATTATCCAAATTTAGCCTTCCTAGAGGGCACCTGGCATCTGGGGCAAGAAACACTGAGGAAAATGGCGTAGGCTGCTGCCTTTATACCCCAGAAGCTCTGATGTCGGGGAAAGTGCGACATCAGCCGAGGCCAGACCCAGACTTTGGAATCCGGCCGACCGAAGGGCTGCCTGAGGCAGGACAACCCATATGTTATGACTGCAGATGCATACCTGTCGGACATCTACATTTATGGTAGGTACAAAACTGTACTTTCCACCACCTCCAGTGGCCACATTGACTACGGACGCCTCCCAGACAGGGTGGGGGGGGACATTACCTGGGCAGGTCAGTCCAAGTCAAGTGGCAATCAGACGAGAGTTTCCTCCACATCAACATACTGGAAATGAGGGCGGTGCTTCTATCACTGCAAGCACTACACAGTTACCTCCCCCAGGGCATGATTGCCATTCAGTCCGACAACATGTCAGTAGTCTGGTACCTGAACAAGCAGGGAGGGACCAGATCCTACCCCCTTTGCAGAGAGGCCATGAAGGTATGGGATTGGGCGATTGCAACCAAACGTTCTCTGGTAGCAACACATATTCCAGGGAGATCCAATGTGATAGCCGACAGACTGAGCAGAACTGTTCTCTCCCCGCACGAGTGGTCTCTGAACGGCAGAGTGGCAACTCAGATTTTCAGAAGATGGGGAACTCCTTGCTGCGACCTATTCGCAACCCCCTTCAATTCGAAATGCCAACAGTTCTTCTCTCTCACCCCAGTTCCGGGGGAGATTTCCAAGGACGCCCTAGTCCAAGCTTGGCCCACCGGCCTGCTATACGCCTTTCCACCGGTTCCCCTTATTCCCAAGGTGATCCAGAAGGCGATTCGCTTGGAGAGCAAGATGATTTTAATTGCCCCATACTGGCCTCGTCAAGTCTGGTTTCCCTTTCTTCGGAAATATGCACTGAACGGTCCATGGTTCTTGGACCAAGTTCCGGACCTCTTGACCCATCAGTCGGGACTGCATCACCAGTCCCTCCACTTCTTGAAGCTAACAGCTTGGCTTCTCCTCTTCCGACCTTAGTCAGGAACCAGGCTTTGGATCCGGAAGTCATTCATATCTTGTCCTCGGCCCACAAGAATTCTACTAAGAAAATGTATAACAGCAAATGGAAGAGATTTGCTATTTGGGCCCAACTCCGGTGATTAGATCCCATAACTGTCCTGGTATCAGAAGTTCTGAAGTTTTTAGCTTCGCTGTTCAATCAAGGTTCTAAGGTTTCTACCATTAAGGTTCAATTGGCAGCTATTTCCAATTTTCATGAGAGCATAGAACCACCTTTGATGAGCAACAAGTTGTGTAAAGCCTTCATGAAAGGTGCTGGGCTGCTTCGGTCCCCGATATCTCATCCCGCTCCACCATGGGACCTTAATGTTGTGCTAGGTGCTTTGACCTCTTCCCCCTTCGAACCAGCAGCAACTTGTGACTTGAAATTTCTTTCATGGAAGACTGCTTTCTTAGTCGCAATTACATCAGCCAGAAGAGTTTCGGAACTTCAAGCCCTATGTGTCAAACCACCATATCTGTTTTTTCACAAGGATAGAGTATCCCTCAGACCGAATCTATCCTTTGTTCCTAAGGTTTGTTCTAGTTTTTGTCTGCAACAGTCATTGGAACTTCCAGTTTTCTTTCCAAAGTACTCAGAGCAGAATACATCTTTCACACCTTAGATGTTCATAGGCAATTGCGCTTCTATTTGGATAGGACGCACCAAACACGGAAAACAGATCAGTTGTTTGTGTCCTTTTCGGACAATAAATTGGGCAAAGCCGTCACGAAAGTCACTATTGCCAAGTGGATCAGAGGCTCTATCAGTCATACTTACTTCATTTCTAATAAAGAGCTTACATCTACTGTGAAAGCTCATTCTACCAGGGCTATGGCTACTTCGGCAGCTTTTCATTCTAAGCTTGCCATTAGTGACATTTGTGCTGCGGCTACGTGGTCTTCTCCTCACACCTTCATTTCTCATTACAGATTGGATGTGGCATCTCGGGGGTGAGCTTCCTTCGGTTCCACAGTTCTTAGGAGTGTTTTCCAGTGAGCCACCCAGGAATCAGGTGCTAGGGACGAACATCTTTTAGTTATGTACTTACCATAACTTTAGATGTTTGGGATCCATTTCGCCTACATTCCTAATAACCCACCCTCCTTCCCCCTGCCTTGGAGATCAGTAGAGACCGGACGGGTCGAGTTCAGCCGTTTCATCTTGAAACACCTGGCAATGTTATATCAACAGTCTATGTATGTGTGCATGTGTGCGGACAAACAAGATCTGGGGAAGCAGTGGTGGTGCATCCTGGGATGTAGAATAGCTCAGCCAATAAGAGACTTTGCTCTATAGTATAGCGTGCCGAGTCGGAGCCGAGGATCGGCTCCGAACCCATCAGTACAGAATGTAGGCGAGATGGATCCCAAACATCTAAAGTTATGGTAAGTACATAACTAAAAGTTCCCACTAATTACCACATCGATGGGCGCACATTGAAGATGTTAGAAGAGATCTGGGAAAGCAGGTTGACAGCAACCTCACCTTCGACCACCACATTGCCACTGTGGTCAGAAAGTCCTTCTGTGTAGCACATCTCATTACCAAGGGTTTTGCATCCAGGAAGAAAGAGGTCATTGTCTCTCTCTACTCTTCCCCCATTAGACCAATCATGGAGTATAATGCCCCATTTGGCATTTACCTTACTAGACACCTGCAACAGCTGGAGAGAGGCCACAGAAGTACCTCACGAAGAGGATCCTAGGCATTAAACGCATGTCTTACACAGACAGACTCAAAAGACTCCAGCTATTCTCTGTGTCATATCGCCTACTTAGAAGCAATCTCTGCTTGACTTACAAAGCCATGTCTGACCCATCTCTGTTTGAAATGCTACATCTGAAGAAATCCCAATCTCTCTGCACCACATGCTCCAGAGACCTCAGCCTCATTATCATAATCAACGGAACATACTGGAGGGACAGGTTCTTCACCCAGAGACTGCCCATACTCTGGAATAGACTTCCCATACATGTCATGCAGAGCACCTCGCTGTCCTGCTTCAGGATAAATCTTGATGAGTGGATGGGTAATAGAAAGTTCGCCCCGGAGATCACTCCAGTGGCTCTGCTTGATAGAGGCATGGGTAACTAACGTGGGGTGGCACAATGCCGGAGCACTTGTATGTGCTAAGCTTGTAATGGCTCCAGGGCCATTAGCCTAGTACACACCTATGAACCAACCTTTTCTTCCTCTCCTTGGAATGACAGTGAGGGAATACTGCACTCCCTGGATGTTCACAGGCAATTAAGATTTTAACTGGACAAAACCAAGGCCATCAGAAAATCAAACCAACAGTTTCCTTCCATCCCAGAGCCCTGGGCAATGCAGTCTCCAAACAGACTATTTCTTGTTGGATCAGAAAAAAGTTCTTTCTGCTACTCATACTATGGAAAGGCCCTGAATCAGGGGGTTAGGGCTCATTCCACTAGAGCAGTAGCTTCTTCCAGAGTCATCTTCAAAGGCTTGGATACAGCTACTATCCTTGAAGCAGCCATCTCTTCCCACTGTGCACACCTTCACCTAATATTACAAAGTGGACCATATCTCCAGAGCCAAAGCAGGTTTTACTAGGGCAATCTTGCAAGGATTTCTGGAATCCGGTACGTCTTCCTCCACCCTTCCTCCTTCCTGAGCTGTGGTACTCTTTCACAGTATGAATACTGCAACATGAGAATAGAAGGACTTAGAACAGTTGTGTAAAATCTTGCCATAACCATAGATGTCCTTCTCTTCCATGTTGTAGTATTCCTTCCCTCTCTCTTGCCCCCTTCTGAAATTGTTATAGGACTACAGACTCCATTGAGCCCCCTACCAACACTAGGCCCATTCTGGGTCAGTCTGTGGAATTTCACCTATCTGAAAGACATCTTTTGGCATCTCCTAGGCTACTGTCCGACTGGGCAGTTAGTTCTGAGGTCTGTGCATGCAGACATCACATTTAAGGCCCCTTGTTTATGACCCTATGTGTGATGTCCCATGCACCTACTGCAGCCAGGGTGAAACTTTTGTATAGGAGCCGACGTTCGGATTGCTTGTGGAGGAGAATTCCACAGTATGAATACTGCAACATGGAAGAGAAGGACATCTATGGTTATGGTAACATTTTACACAATTGTTCTCATTGCATTCTCTCACCCAGATACCATTTGAACCTGCTAGTTCTTGCGAACGTAAGTACTTGTCATGGAAGATGTTTTTTCTTGTGGCTATTACATCAGCTGGGAGAGTTTCAGAATTGCACGCTGTCTCTTTTCAACCACCATACATAACCTTTTTCAAGGATAGAGTTTCTCTCTGAAAGAATCCTTCCTTCATTCTAATGGTCGCTTTATTGGCTAACTTATATCACACCATTCGTTTACCTGTGTTCTTTCCCAATTACTCCATTAAAGGCAACTACATGTTTCATTCTTTGGATGGTTGGTCACAGACAGTTACGTTTTTGCCTACATAGGACCAGACCTCATAGAAAGTCAGAACACTTATTCATTGCCTTTTCACCTAACAGGTTGGGACAGACTGTCTCTAACATTACTTTAGCAAAATGGATTACACAATGTATTTCTATGTTTTTTTCTCAGCAAGGCAAACAACTTCTCCATCCAGTTAGAGCCTACTCCACCAGATTAATGTCAACCTCTTCAGCCTTTTCTGCTAGAATTCCAGTTGATGAAATCGGTGCTGCAGCTACTTGGTCCACAGCTCATATTTTTCTGTCACTACAAGTTAGGCATTATTTCCAGAAACAGATAATACTTTGGTTTTGTGGTGCTCAGGCATATCCTTCCTTGAGGTCCTCCCTTGGTTTGGGTAGCTGGGGACACTGACCCATTCATGATGCATAATGAAATGGACATCATCAGATTAGAAGTTATGTACTTATCACAACTTGGTATCTGTGTTGTCCAATTTCATTATGCATCACTTTCCACTCTCCTTTCTTCCTTGTGCAGATGAGTGATCTAGAGGTTTACGGAACCCACTGGTTCCTAGTTTGGACTCCAGTAGGTCTTTTATTTCTATATTTCTATTATCTCTGAGACAACCTCCTTGAGGAGGGGGCAGCAAACTCGATCTGAGGGTTTGAGGGATGAGTGAGGCATCATGGGAGAGGGAGGAGTGTGAGGCTCAGATTGTATGTCTGAGAAATGACTGGCCTGGATCAGAGGACAGATCTGAAGACCCATTCATGATGCTTAATGAAACAGCACAGATGCTAAATTACGCTAAGAACATAACTTCTGTTTTCACGAAAGATATTATCGAAAGAATTTCTTGACCCGAGGGACAACCGTCAGGGAAGGAGGAGGCTAAGAAGCTTGGGCTGGAATCTTCTGCTGTCCAGCCTCCGCTGTACGTTTCTCCTGAGGTGAGTGAATGGCCGGAGGTTCACCCAGCTTTGTTGTCTGATTCCTCTGCTCCTACCAGGTTGGAGGCTGGTGGAGATGTGGCTTTAAGCATGTCAGAGGAGGCTTTGCAGATGCCTGTTTCGGACTTTCAGGGGAAACCACAGCCGATCTATTCCTAGGGCCTAGGAATGTTGTCAGATTTTAGTCAGAAGTTCCTACTACTGTTGTTGAATGCAGTGCTAGATCAGAGCCTTCCAAATTTTACACTGCAGATGTCCCATTAAAGGAAAAAAAGAAAAATAAACATGCTGCTTCTGCCCTTTGGGATCCACAGAGTGAATGGCAGGCCTTCACTGAGGGTTTGTTTATTGCTTTGATAACATTGAAACCTCCTCGGGGGTTCTATTCCAGCTGCCCCTTGGTCCTCTACTCCACTTAAAAGACCCAGGGATCAGGATTCCTATGAGGAGGAGTTGGATTCTGATGAGGAATCCCTTGTTTACTTTTCTCAGCTTCCTTTGGGTTTTGGGTCAGAGGAAGAGGAATCTACCAGTCTTGATATTTCCTTTGAAGAAATTTCTTTTGGGGACGCAATCTCCAGGATGATGCAAATTTTTTTTAAATGCGAGTGTGCTCATGTCTCTGAGATCCATAAGAGGTATTATGAGTTATTGCAGATGGTCTCTCCTAAACCATCTGCTGTTCTGTTTTGGCTGCTTTGTTGGATGTGTTTTCTAATGCTTCTAATGCTCCTGATTCTCTGCCCCCTGCTCCCAAAAAACCTGGTTTTATAAGGTGCCTGAGAACTTCAACTGTTTGTACAAGTGTTTTGCTGCTTGACCTCTCAGCGGTGTTGGTAGCCTCTGACAAGCTTCCTCAGTTGCTTCCTTTGCCCAAGTCACTGCCTACTGATAAAGACAGCAGAACCATGGAAAGGCTAGGTAAGAAGTTTTGTACCTCTGCTACCTTGGCTTTTAGGACTATTAATTGTCAGACCCACATGTCCAGATATGTGTTCTCTCTTCTGTGTCAAGATTGTCAGGTTATTTCTGATCTTCCAGACTGAGGGTAAAACTTCTGCTCTTTCCTTATTAAGGAGTTCCTCACAGGTGGTTTGCCATTCCATCAAGTGTAGTTGTTATGCAGCAGATGTTTCTTCTAGGACTGCTGCTTTTTGGTCAGTGATGATGAGGTATTCTTGGCTTTGGCTTCAACCATTGCCTGATGATATCAAGGCTAATTTGCTAGATGCCCCTTTAGATGATAAATGCTTGTTTGGGGAAACCGCTGCTGATTTAAGTGCCTTCAGGTTGAGGGGAAGGCTGTACAGACGATCATGTTTGTTTCTCTTGTGCCTACATTTCGGAGAAGTTACCCTAATAAGCCAGCCTTTGTTTGCAGGCAATCTTGCCCTCCTCCTAAGGGCAAAAAGGGTGGCAAGCGAGCTAAGCCTGCTCAGACTTCAGGGACCTCAAGTCTTCCTTTCCAGATAAACCAGGAGCTGTCTGACCATCTTTTTCTTCCAACCATATTCCTGTTTCTCTTTGACTCTCTCTCGCTCTGTCTCACTCCCTGTTTGGCTACAGATTATTCAGGATTCCTGGATTCTTTCTATTATTCCCCAGGGGTATGTCATGGTGTGAAAATCTGATGTCCTTCATGGATGCATCTGCAGTCATAACAAGTGGGTTGTCCTGTCGTCAGGCAGCTCTGCAGTCGGCCGGATTCCAAAGTCCGGGTCCGGCTTCGGCTGATGTCGCACTCCACCCGACGTCATCTCTGTTGGTCTTCGGGTATAAAAGCATCAGCCGACGCCATTTTCCTCAGTCTTTCTTGCCGCGTGGCGCCCGAAGCAGAAGCTGTTCGCAAGTGCCGGTCGGTCGGATCCAGAGTTTACTTCTACCGAATACTACTTCGAAGACTTCTAAAGCTAAGTACCCCGTTGGGGACTCTTTCTTGCCTCAGCCGATGTCAGAAAAAGTTAACAATTGTTTAACCTGTGGGAAACAAATACCTCATAAAGATTTCCACTCTTACTGTCTGCCTTGTTTAGGCCCAGCCCACGACGTAGCAGCCTGTTCAGCCTGTGCCTCTTTCAACCGACGAACGCTTAGGCGTCGGTCGGAGTTTGCAGAACAGTTTTTTGGTTCTGATTTTGCGTACATTATGCCGTCGGATCCTCCGACTACCCAATCTACCAAAAAACGCAAAGAAAAAGACCGACACTCGCGGTCCGCGGTTTCGGCCGAAACCACGATAAAGCAAACCGCGAGTGTCTCGGTTTCGGCCGAAACCGAGAAAACTGATCAAAGTACAGCTGAACCTATTCTTACAACTGAGGCCCCTGCTACAACTCTTGAATCGACCTCAGAAACTTTACCCACTACGGTGGTTGACTTATCAGACACCATCCCCTTGGATGTCTCTACCCCAGCACGTGGTGCTGCTAGGCCTCCAGCAGCCATGTCCATTAAGGCCTTCGCCAGGGCTAAAGCAGCCAAGACTACTAAAACAGTGCCTGTTAAACCCCCACATCCAGGCCCTCTTCTAGTTCTCAAATGCTTTCTTTGGCAGAAGATTTAATTTCTTTAATTAGAGGATCTCAATCTCACCCAGACAGGGCCTCTCAGCCCCAGAGAAGAGACCTAGGGCAGAGCCCCTGAGCCAGTGTCTTCTGATGATTCTGCTGATGAATCAGACATAACTGACCAGCCTGAGGCTCCCTTCTCCAATTTTGAAGATTCTGATGCTGAAGAATCCATTCCAGCTGCTTCCCCACCAGAAGAATTCTCCTTTGGGGAAACCTTGCATGCCATGCGAGAACAGTTCCAATGGCAGCAACAGGATTTTTCAGACTCCAGAAAAGACTTAGGACCTTTCTGCACCTCCCACAGCACAGGCCCTTAGCTATACCTCCTGTTCTCTCTGTGGTGGATGATGCTTTCAATGATGTTTGCTCGCTCCAGATTCTTTACCCCCAGCCCCTGCCAAACCAGATAGATTTTACAGGGTGCCAGATACTCATCACCACCTTTACAAGGCCCCACTTGCAGACCCAGAAACTATATCCCAGGGTCCCAAGGCAGTAGCGACCACAGCTAAAAACCCTATTCCTTCTGAAAGGGAAGCAAGGTCATTAGACAGATGGGGTAAAAGGTCTACACTTCAGCTACTCTCTCAGCTAGAGCTTTAAACTGTCAGTTTCACAGGATACAATACCAAGAGTTTATGCTTGATCAGTTAACTAAAAACTAACCACTGATGAATCTCTTGATAAGAAATATGTATTAGAGATGGTAAATAACATACAACAGGTTAGCAACCATTCCTTAAAATGTGGCTATGATGCACTGGAGGCTTCATTTAGATCAGCCATGACAGGCACAGTGATAAGAAGGCATGCATGGCTAAAGGAACAAGCTTTACCGGATCATGTTAAAGCTAAGTTGCTAGATGCTCCTATGGACAAGACAAGTTTGTTTGGTACACCTGCCCAGCAGGTTATGAAGAAAATGGAAGAAAAGGCAAAATCTGTTCAAACTGTTAAAGATTTCTTGCAGGTTCAACCCCAAGGTTTAGCAGGAACTGGCCTGCCAAAAATTGGTCCTTTCCTGACTCCACAAAATTTCAAAGGGGCAGGAATAGACATTCCAGAGGCAGAAACCAATCCAGAGGAGGTGCCTACAGAGGACGGACAGTGGCAAGGTAACAACAGAGGCACAGACACAGCCACTGCCACTACATCAGCACAACCACAGTGACTTAATCCTAAATCCGCCTACCAGGGAACAAATAGCAGCTCCTCTAGGCGGAAAGTTAACCTTATTTTCAAAGAACTGGCACTACATAACAAAAGACAAGTGGATTTTACAAACCATAGATCAAGGTTACCGGTTTCACTTCCACACTTTACCAGTCAAAAGAGGAATGCCAAATCTACCTCCAAATCAAAAACAGAGGCTCTACGCCAGATAATGGAGTTAGCAAACATGAGAGCTGTGGAAAGAGTGCCAACAGCAGAACAAGGAAAGGGGTTCTACTCCAGACTATTCCTAGTTCCAAGAAAGGAAAAAGTTGGAGACCAATTCTCGACCTGTCCACCTTAAATACATACATCATTGTCCCAAAATTCAAAATGCTGACCCTACAGCAACTTCTTCCCATGCTGGGCAAGGAGTCTTGGCTGGTAACTCTAGATCTCAAGGAGGCATACCTGCACGTCCCCATTCGACCAATCTGCAGAAGATACCTCAGATTTCTTGCAGGATCAGAGCACTATCAATTCTCAGCATTGCCCTTTGGCTTATCTACTGCGCCCAGAGTATTCACAAAATGCCTGGCATCAGTAATCGCCATTGCAGACTACAGGAATTCAAATTTACCCATACCTGGACGATTGCCTGCTACAAGGGGACAACAAAAGCAAGCTGACAACAGATTTACAAAGGGTCATTTACTTGCTACAAGGACTGGGATACACAGTCAATTTACAAAAGTCAAGGCTGATACCATCCCAAACAAGGACATTCTTGGGGACGGAATTGGACACAGTACAACAAATGGCATTCCTGACTACAGAAAAACAAAAAGAACTTCCTCTTTACTTCTTGGCACTAACAAAACTGAACAAGTTAACAGCAAGAAAAGTTCTGCAGGCCTTGGGCTTCATGGCATCATGCATAATCTTGGTCCCATTTGCCAGACTACATATGAGGAAACTACAGTGGTACCTAAAGAATTTATGGTCCCAACACAGACACAGTCTAGAAAAAGAAATCCCACTAATTCCATGCTTAAAACAGGAGTTCCTATGGTGGGCTCAGGCATGCCAGTCAAACCCAGGCCTACCCTTTCGCAGATGTCAACCAAGCCAGACCATCACAACAGACGCTTCAGACCTAGGATGGGGGCCCACATGCTGGACAAATGCGTGCAAGGATTGTGGACACAGGATCAACTTCACCTGCACATCAATCTAAAAGAAATGCTGGCAGTAAAACTGGCAATCCAAAAGTTCAAACCATTTCTCAAAGAGGGCCAGTTGATGATAAGGACAGACAACACCACAGTCATGTGGTACATCAACAAACAGGGAGGCACTCATTCATACCCCTATGCAGAATGACCTTGGAGCTGTGGACCCTGGCACTCAGCTACAACATTCAGTTACAGGCAATATTTGTACCGGGAAAGACAATACTCTAGCAGACATATAAAGCAGAACCACTTCGGATGCCCACCAATGGAAGCTGGACGCCGACATCTTCAAGACCATGTCAAAGTAATGGGGAATGGCACAGATAGACCTATTTGCATCACCTCTCAATCACCAGCTCAAAAATTCTGGTCAAGGACATTTCACCCACTAGCATGGAAAGTGGACTCACTCTCCTTCAACTGGAAAGGCCTAACAGCATATGCATTCCCACCTCTTCCTTTGATACACAAGGTACTACTAAAAATCAAGGAAGAACGTCCAAGGATAATCCTGATAGCTCCAAACTGGCCAAGACAACACTGGTACCCACTTCTGAAGAGCATGTCTCGAACAATATGTGGCCAATACCCTGATGCCTTTGATGTTAACTCAGAACAACTACAGCATCATACATCCAAACCTAAAAACGCTGCAACTGACTGCATGGAACATCACATAGCAGCAGCTAATCCAGAACTTTCCCAAAGAGTTAAAGACATTATTCTTGAAGCACGCAGACCTTCAACAAGAAGGAACTATGCTGGAAAATGGAAAAGGTTTGTCATTTGGAGTACGGAAAGAGGAAAAGATGTGTCAAACATAGATATGCCTAACATTCTGGAGTATCTGGCGAACTTCTTCATTCAGGCCTGTCCTACTCCTCCATCAAGATACATGCATCAGCTATTTCAGCAGAATACAGCTTTGATCCACCTGTTTTTCGCACCCTTTGCTCAGGCAGTTCCTCAGAGGAATCAAGAATGTAAAACCTCCAAGGAAACCACCATTACCAGCTTGGGATTTAAACTTTGTGCTAGAAAAGTTGACACTCTCACCCTTTGAACCAGCAGCAACAGCAGACCTACAACACCTGTCATGGAAAACTGCTTTCCTACTGGCAATTACTTCAGCAAGGAGGGTTTCAGAACTACAGGCCTTAATGGCAGTGCAACCCTTCCTAATCTTCCACCAAGATAGAGTGTCCATGAGGACTAATCCTACATTTATGCCCAAGGTGGTATCCAGAGTGTCTTTAAACCAGGCAATCCACCTACCTACCTTCTTTCCCAACCCACAAAACAGAGGGAAAGAATACTGCATACCTTGGATGTACATAGACAGCTACGCTACTACTTGGACAGAACAAAAATAGCAGAAAGACTGACCAACTTTTGTAGCCTATGCAACAGGAAGGGAAGGAAAAGCTATTTCCAAACAGACAATCTCCAAATGGATAGGAAATTGCATACGATACTGTTACTCCTTCCATGGAAAACCAATTCCACAGAACATAAGACCTCATTCTACAAGGGCAACAGCCACTACCACAGCCTTCTTACGAGGAGTGGCAACCAAAGACATTATTGAGGCGGCTACTTGGACCTCCGTGCATACATTTGCCAAGCATTATAATTTGCCTCTATATTCCAGATCCCGAGCAGGGTTTGCCACTGCTGTACTGCAAGGGATCCTAAACACACCATAATCTACTTTTATCCTCCTCCCTAGTTGGCTATGGTATTCTACCCACTTGTTATGACTGCAGATGCATCCATGAAGGACATAGTACAGTTTTGTACCTACCATAAATGTAGATGTCCGAACTGGATAGCATCTGCAGTCAGGATTACCCTCCCTCCTTCCGCTCTGTGGTACTCCTAGGGTGTTTACCCTCCTAATAGCTAGCTGTTGGGGGGGAGTCTTTTATGGTGTATTTGTTTGTATATATATGTACATATATGCTTATTGTTGTGTTTACCTCTATCTATTTGGAAACATTGGCATCTATCCAAATTTTAGCCTGCAAGAGGGCTACTGGCATCTGGGGCAAGAAACACTGAGGAAAATGGCGTCGGCTGATGCTTTTATACCCGAAGACCAACAGAGATGACGTCGGGTGGAGTGCGACATCAGCCGAAGCCGGACCCGGACTTTGGAATCCGGCCGACTGCAGGGCTGCCTGACGACAGGACAACCCACTTGTTATGACTGCAGATGCTATCCAGTTCAGACATCTACATTTATGGTAGGTACAAAACTGTACTTTCCCCCTTTTATGAGCATTGCTTTGCCGCCTTGGGAACAACTCCCCTTTTTCCCAGAGGTGTTTCAAGACTTTTTGACTGAGGGGTACTCTTCAAGAGGTGCTTGTGTCCCAAAGGGGGAGGGGTTTTTACTCAAGGATGTTTCTGATACCCAGGAAAGAGGTTACTTGGAGACGAATTCTAGACATCTCTCATCTGAGTACTTTTCTGAAGGTGCTCACTTTTCAAATGTTGTCCCTTTAGACTCTGTTCCCTCTTTTGCTTCCTCAGGCTTATATGCTGTCTCTGGATCTCAAGGATGCTTATCTCCATATACTTATTTATCCCCTTTTCAGGAAGCTTTTGATTTTCTCTGTTGCTTCCTGGCATTTTCAGTTCTCTGCTTTCCCTGTAGCCTTTCTATTTCCCCAAGGGTATTCACCAATGGCTCTCTTCTGTGATTTTTTTTTTTGCAGGCTTCAGGAGATTCAAGTATTTACTTTCTGGGGTGATCTGTTTCAGGCATCCTCTCCAGATATCCTGTTGGAAAATCTTTATTTGGCCATTTCTCCTCTTCAGAGCCTGGGGTTCACAGTAAACTTCAAAGTCTCTTTTCTGACTCCTTTTCAGAATCATGTTTTTCTAGGTTGCAGGATCCAGACTGTGCTTAATACTGGCATCCCTGCCTCCTCCGAAGGCCTTAACTCTCGATATGATGTACTTTACGTTCTTCCTCACTGATGGTTAATGTGTCCGACCCTCTGATCCAACTCTTCTGCATTTTTCAGACTTAGATCTCAGTCTTGAGCTCCTCCCTCTACCCACAATACTCTGTACTTTCCCCAGCTTCCTCAGATCTCGTTTGTTGCCATTGCAACCAGACTTGGATTTCCAGTCTTGAATGGGATTCATCCTTTTTGAGAAAGATAAGTTTGAAGATGTTCCTCTTTTTCTCTCCAGTATTTGGTAGTATAGCTATCCTTCCCTCCCTTATAGTTCTCGCAGATGTAAGGGACTGCTGCTGCTGGTGTTTTCTTCCCCCATTTAGGCTTCCACTTTCTCTGTTTTTAGTACCATTGGCACTTCTGTCTTGTTAGTGTTTAAGATAGCATACTCTGTTAGGATAATTGTTCAAGTGTTTGGGATTGTTTAGTTTATCTTAAAATTATTGGTTAAGTTTTCTGTTTGCTGTCAGTGTGGTGACTGTTATAAAAATGGTGATTAAACCATTGGGCTTTAAATGTTGCTCTGATTGTGGACATAAAATTCCGCAATCAGATGCACATAAGAAATGTTTATATTGTTTGGGGCCAGAACATCTGTGATCGGCTTATGGTATCTGTGAAGGCTTTAATCAAAGAGCTATTGCCAATTGCAGAAACAAGCTTATTTTAAAAGGGCATTATCTGCATCCTTTTCCTGTCTCCAGGGGCTCAAACCACCTCTAAGTCTCACCATGGATCTTCAAATTCCAGGAAGCACCCTTTCAAGACCTCAAAGGCTTCCTCAGAGCCTCAAGCTAAGTCTGCTAAAACCCTGGATCCAGCCACTTCAGAACTGAGACCTTCGTCTTCTCCCTCGGATCCAAAGTGTCCCTCTGATCCAGCTGGCACCATTACCATTAAAGGCTCCCCTAGGCCTTCTACTTAAAGCTTGGATCCTAGGCCTGCTTCTTAAGCTTCGTCCAGGTTCTCTAGGAGTTTCCCCAATATGGATATGGACAGGATGATGAGTTTTCTCAAGAGTCAATTTCAGATGGGGGTTCTGACAACTCCATCCCCTCTCTGATTCATGATTATTTCCACCAAACTTATTCTGTCTCCTGTAACCCGATCAAGCTCAGAACCCCAAGATCCCAGGTACCAAAGAGAAGAGAGTCCGTGTAAGATCCATGGAAGCTTCCTTCTTAGACTCCAACAGCTACCCGGGCCAGCCCTGCTCCAATTCCTTCGGATCAGAGATGGTCTTGATCCATAATGTTGGCATCTGTTCCAGGGGAGAGGTTCAGCTCTGACCTTCTCAGATCCATCCTTTTGTCTCAGCGCTTCAGCCTTTGACAGGTTGGTTCCAATTATGTCTGGAGGCCATGGATCAGGAGTTTCTTCCATCCTTTCTTCAACTGTTTCTCTTGTGAGGGAGATGGGGGGAGTTTCTCCAGGTCTGTTGGCTTTCCGGATTGTAGAAAGGGCTTTCTCTTCTCACAGAGAACTGATATCTCTGATCCCCCCCATCCTTTACCTGATCTGAGGGCTGAGCCCCATCATTCTTGTCTAAGGTCAGCCTACCTTGAGAAACCTTCTAGTCCTTCCCTCCGAAGAAGCACCCCTTTCTTCCGATACCTCCCCTGAACACCCCACAGAGGAGGGTCCTCAAAAGAAAACGTGCAAAATGAGTCGCATAAACTCCCCAATGGAATTCCTCACTGAAGATCCAGACTTTGAGGGAGAATGATCCCCAAGATCACCACCAGATATCTTGGAGATCCTTGGAGAGGAAAGGTAGCTAGTCAACTCAACCTCCTCCTTCTGAAGAGTGTATGTTCTAGTTCTCAATTGCCCCCTGGTCTCCTTTATGTTTATCCTCCACTTCCTTTGATCCGAAAATTCCTGCAGAAAGTTAGCAGGCTGAAGAGCTCAGTCATCCTCATTGTCCCCTTTTGGCCTTGTCAGGTTTGGTTCTTCTTTCTCTGGTCTCACCTGAACTATCCTCCTTGGATTTTGGAGCCCAGCCAGGACCTTTGTCTCACCTGTCAGAGTCAGCACCCCAGTCTCTGCAGTCTCAAGCTAACTGCATGGGTTCTCCACTTCCAGTAATTGTACAAAGGTCTAGGTTTGCTTCCCCTGTTTGTGATATAATTTTGGCATCCTAAAAAGCGTCTACCAAGAAGGTCTACAGAAGCAAGTGGGAAGGATTTGCTTTATGGGCTTCCAAAGAGAATATTGTCCCTTTTTCAGCCAGCTTTCTTTTTCTTTTAAGGAAGGAGCAAGTTTTTCCACTATAAAACTTCATTTGGCAGCTATTTCCAACTTTTATTCTTGAAATGGTGTTTCTTCCTTTCCAGACCATGCAAGGCATTCATGAAAGGGATTTTCCTGCTTAGGTATCCTATAAAGGATCCTTTTCCTCTTTGGGATCTCTGTTATACTTCAAGGGCTGACACAGAAACCTTTTGAACCAGCAAACACTTGTGATATGAAATTCCTCTCTTGGAAAACTATCTTTTTTAGTAGCTGTTACATCAGCAAAGGGAATTTCTGAACTTCAGGCATTAACATCCAAACTGCCTTACATTATTTTTCATAAGGATAGGGTGTCCCTTCGTACCAACCCATCCTTTGTCTAAAGTAGCTACAGAGAATTGTAATTGGTCTATATAATTCCCTGTCTTCCCAAATTTTTCTAACAAGAGCGAATATGTTCTACATGTCCTTGATGTGCGTGGGCAACTACATTTCAACCTTCATGGAACAAAACAGTGCAGAAAGGCTGACAAATTATTTTTGTCTTTTTCACCTATCTGTTTAGGTCAAACAGTCTCCAAAATTACCTTGGCCAAATGGATTACTGACTGCATTTCACTGATGTCTTCAAAAAATTGTCTGGAATTGCCTCGTCATCCTAGAACCCATTCTACTAGATCTGTGGCTATGTCATCTGATTTCTCCTCCAGAACGTTGATGAAATTTGGGCAGTGGCTACTTGGTCAAAGACTTGCACTTTTGTGACATATTATAAATTGGACATCGTCTTCAAAAGTAGAGTTTTTTTTGGTTCAGCAGTGCTCTGGCATAGCCTTCCTTGAGGCCACCCAGGAGATGTGTATCTGGGGACTCTGACCCATCAGTGAGGCAAAATGAAAAGGACATCAAATTTGGAAATTATGTACTTACCATAATTTAGCATCTATATTGTCCATTTTCATTCTTCTTCACTTTCCTTCCCACTCCAACGTAGTTGCTTCTAGAGAATCTATAGACTACATAGGAACCTTCACGCTGCTGTTTTGAGCCTCTGATAGTTACCTGTTTCTGTCCCTTTGTCCAGTAGGCAGTAAGGCAGCAAACTCGTTGTGAGGAAGCTGGGGAAGGCATAGAGCATTGTAGGTGGAGGGAGGAGCTCAAGACTGAGATCCAAGTCTGAAAAATGAGGCAGTGTCTGATCTGAGGGTCGGATCCATGACCCATCAGTGAGGAAGAATGAAAATGGACAACACTGATGCCAGGTTATGGTAAGTATACAACTTCCATTTCCTTCTTTCAAACTCTTCTTCCTCTGTCCTCCATTGCAACCAGGGAGTTTGAGAGCGCTCTGGAATTCATGGCATTCACCATCCCTGTGATTCCTGTGGCCATACTCTACATGAGAAAGTTTCATTAATTCCTGAAGTCAGTTTGGCTTCACCATGCACATCACCTAGATTTTGTAGTTCCTCATCTACCTTGCCTCAAGAAGGAATTTCACTGGTGGATCCAGCAGTTGTCTCTAAATCCAGGGCTTCCTTTTTATTCCCTTCTTCCCTCTCAGGAGGTGTTGGCAGATGTTTCCGATGTGGGATGGGGGGCAGATGTTCATCGTGCATACAGCTGCAGTCATAACAGATGGGTTCTCCTGCTGTCAGGCGGGTCCTCGGTCGGACGAATTCCAAAGTCTAGGTCCGGCGTCGGTTGTCGTCGCTTCTTCCCTGACGTCAGTGCGACAGGGGTATAAAAGAACCAGCCGACACCATTTTCTTCAGTCTTTCTTGCCGCGCGGTGCCCGAAGCAGAAGCAGTTCGCAAGTGCCGGTCGGCCAGCTCCTGAAATTACGAAAATTTTGCAACCAAAGTCTTCTTGAAAGCTAAGTACCCCGTTGGGGAAACTTTTCTTCCCTCAGACCGATGTCAGACAAAGTTAATAATTGTATTTCATGTGGGAAGCAAATACCGCATGAGGATTTTCATTCCCTCTGTATTCCTTGTTTAGGCCCAGACCACGACGTCTTGGTCTGTCGTTTTTGTGCTACATTCAACAAACGCACCATTAAGCATCGGGCGGAGTTCGCCCAGCATTATTTTGGCAAAAAATTTAACTATATTATGTCGTCGGATACTCCGACTCCAGTTTTGTCTAAACGCAAAGATAAGGACCGACACACGAGGTCCGCGGCCTCTACCGACACCACGCCAAAGCCGACTACAGGTGGTCCGGTTCTCAGCGAGGCGCCTACGCAGCCCCTGACTACCGACGACACTTCATTGGCGGTGTCTTCTGTGCCCGAGGTCGCAGGCTCCTCGGCTCACACGCCGACTACAGATACCGAAGCCACTCTTGGTGGTGAATCTCAAAATGTAGACGTGTCTGCCTCCTCTCAAGGTGTCTTCAGACCTTCCTCTTCTTTTTCCATCAAGGCTTTCACTATGTCTAAAGCAGCCATGCATTCTAAGAGACAAGCTACACAGGGCCCATCTCCAGGCCCCATGCCTAAAAAACAGATGCTTAAAATGGCTGAGGATTTAATTACTCTTATCAGGGGTTCTCAACCCCCCCCCCCGGACAAAAGGCCCAGGGTGGAGGAAGAATCCCCCTCCTCTGATCAGGCCTCCATTATATCAGAGCACTCTGATGAACAGGAACTTTCTTACTCCCCTTTTGAAGATTCTGATGCAGAGGAGTCCATTCCCTCTGTATCCCCCCCAGAGGATTACTCATTTGGGGAAACCTTGCATACTTTAAGGGAACACTTCCACTGGGAAGGCCAAGAGTACTCAGATTCCAAGAAAAGGCTTAGGGATTTTCTCTTGCTATCTCAGCACAGGCCTCTGGCTATACCTCCTGTCTTGGACATACTAGATGATGTGTACTCGGAGGCCTGCCTTAATCCGAATTCTTTACCTCCAGTCCCAGTCAAGCCTGACAGGTACTACCGGGTTCCTGACTCGCACCAATTTCTATACAAAAGCCATGCGGCTGACCCAGAAACTATCTCACAGGGCCCCAAGGGAATTAAGGCCTGCACTGCTAAAAATCCATTACCTTTCGAGAGAGATTCCAGATCCTTAGAAAGGTGGGGAAAAAAGGTATATACCTCGGCTACCTTAACCATGAGGGCATTAAACTGCCAGTTCCATATGCTAAAGTACCAACAGTTTCTGTTATCACAGTTGAGAAGTAAAATGTCACACTACTTGAACAACCAGACTTGAAGGAGTTGCAGGATTTGATGCATAGTGCAGAACAAGTGGGTAAACATACCTTGCAATGTGGTTTTGATGCTCTAGAGGCCTCGTGTAGAGCTGCTGTTACAGGATCAGTCATACGTAGACATGCCTGGCTCAAGGAACAAACCTTACCAGATCATGTCAAAGCTAAATTACTAGATGCCCCTCTACAAAAGGATGTATTATTTGGTGCTCATGCTGAGGAGGTATTAAAGAAAATTGAGGAAAAGGCTAAATCAATGCAAACAGTGAAAGATTTTCTACAGGTACAACCCCCACGTTTCAGTAGATATTGGCCTTCCAAAAATTGGTCCTTTCCAGCCACGGACAGACCCCAAAGAGGTAGATACAGGCGCCCGAGGGGCAGAGGGCAATCCCAAGGATCTAGAGGAAGACAATGGCAAGCTCCTACACAAAGAGGTGGTGAGGATAGTTCGCAGCCATTCAGAAAGCAAGCCCAATGACTTTCCCCTTTGCATGCAAAGCAAGGCTCAAATGGCAGCACCCTTAGGTGGAAAACTGGCATTATTCTCAAAAAATTGGCATATTGTCACAAAAGACAAATGGATCCTGGACATTATAAACAGAGGCTACAGATTCCATTTTCACACCCTTCCAAAAATGAGAGGCATGCCAAACCTGCCACACAATCAAAGGGCAGAGGCACAAAGACAAATTTCAGATCTCATGGACATGAAAGCTATTCGAGGTACCTACTCACGAACAAGGTCAAGGTTTTTATTCCAGACTGTTCCTGGTACCAAGGAAGGGAAAAGATTGGAGACCAATTTTGGACCTATCCATCCTAAACGCATTTTTACTTGTACCAAAATTCAAGATGCTCACTTTACAGCAGCTTCTTCACATGCTGGGCAAGGAGTCTTGGCTGGTAACACTGGACCTCAAGGAGGCATACCTGCATGTCCCAATCAGACAAAATTGCAGAAGATACCTCGGATTTCGTGCATGTTCAACCCATTATCAATTCTCTACATTGCCCTTTGGCTTATCTACTGCGCCCAGAGTATTCATGAAATGCCTGGCATCAGTAATTGCCTACTGCTGACTTCAAGGGATACAAATATACCCCTATTTGGACGACTGCCTGATCCAAGCGGACAGCAAGCACATACTTCTGAAACATCTGGCTTATGTAATAATGTTGTTGAATTCTCTGGTTTACACAGTCAACAAAAATAAATCAAGGCTAATACCCTCTCAGAAAATAATTTTCCTGGGTGCCAACTTGGACACAATCACCCAGATGGCCTACCTCACGCCAGAGAAGCAGGGGCAACTAACTCAATACTTCAGAACACTAGAAAATTTCACCAGGCTGACTGCAAGGAAAATCCTGCAGGCTCTGGGATTCATGGCATCTTGCATCCTACTAATCCCATGTGCAAAGCTGCATATGAGGAAACTTCAGTGGTACCTGAAAAACCTATGGTCTCAACACAGCCACAGTTTGGAAACAATAATACCACTAATTCCATGTCTTCAAAAGGAATTTCTGTGGTGGGCTCAAGCATGCCAAACAAACACAGGTCTCCCATTCAGCAAGCCTCAAGCAAATCAAGTCATCACAACAGACGCCTCGGACTACGCCTGGGGGGGCGCACATGACAGATCGGTGCATTCAGGGCAAATGGTCCCAAAAAGAAAAGCACCTTCACATCAATCAAAAGGAAATGCTAGCAGTAATAAATGCTATTATAGCTTTCAAAGACCTTCTGCATCCAGGTCAACTATTGATAAGGACAGACAACACCACAGTAATGTGGTACATAAACAAACAGGGAGGAACCCATTCATACCCCCTATGCAGGCTGGCCATGTCACTTTGGAACATGGCTCTGGACTTACAAATCGAACTTCAAGCACAGTAATTGCCAGGCAAGGAAAACACACTGGCAGACAATCTAAGCAGAAATATGACAGATCCACATGAATGGAAGTTGCATCCTCAAGTTTTTACAGAGATAATTCAAGCATGGGGAAGGCCAGACATAGATCTCTTTGCCTCCCACAAAAATCACCAATTGACAAAATTCTGCTCAAGGATTTTTCATCCAAAGGCCTGGAGAGTGGACGCTCTCTCTTTCAGTTGGACAACAATGACAGTTTATGCCTTCCCACCTCTTCCTCTGCTACCCAAATTTCTATTAAAAACCAGAGCAGACAGACCAAAGATGATTCTCATTGCTCCAGACTGGCCAAGACAACACTGGTACCCACTCCTGAGAAACCTGACACATTCCCCACAATGGACCCTGCCTCTAATGCCTCTTCTTCTGACTCAGCACAGCTTCAAAACTCTTCACAGTCAGCTGAAAACAATCTGGCCGCATGGAAGATTCCTTAACATCACAACAGACCCTACTCTCCAAGGAGGTGCAGGATGTCATTTTGGTGGCCAGAAGGCCGTCTACTAGAAAAGCTTACTCCGCAAAATTGTAACGGATTTGTGCCTGGAATGAGAAAAAGGGCCAGAATCCTGGAAAACTGAATTTACCTCAAATATTACAGTATCTAGCTGAGCTGCTAAGCAGTGGACTTTCATTCTCCTCCATCAAAATCCATGCCTCAGCCATTTCTGCGGAATACAACACTGATCCACCTTTATTCTCTCACCCTCTCTTAAGACAGTTCCTCAGAGGGGCTAAGAATATAAAACCCCCAAGGAAACAACCAATATCTGCTTGGGATCTCAATTTCATTCTAGAAAAACTGACCGTGCCTCCTTTTGAGCCAGCTGCCTCAACAGATTTGCAATATTTGTCCTGGAAAACAGCTTTCCTTCTGGCTATTACCTCAGCTCGTAGGGTATCGGAACTACAAGCCCTCATGGCTGTGCAGCCTTTTATCTTCCATCAGGACAGAGTTTCCTTACGAACCAACCCGTCCTTTATGCCAAAAGTGGTATCCAGGTTAGCTTTGAATCAGGCTATACACTTAGCTACCTTTTATCCTAATCCTCAAAACAAAGGGGAGAGATTACTACATTCCTTGGACATCCACAGACAACTGTGTTATTATTTGGACAGAACAAAGCATTTCAGAAAATCAGAACAGCTCTTTGTGTCCTATGCTATAGGAGCTCAAGGGAAGCCAATTTCCAAACAGACAATCTCAAAATTGATAGCCCACTGCATACGCTTTTGTTATTCTTTTCATGGCAAAACTGTACCTACAGGCATCAGATCTCACTCCACAAGGGCCACGGCTACCTCTGCAGCTTTCTTCAGAGGAGTTCCTACCAAAGATATTTTAGAAGCAGCCACTTGGAGTTCTGTGCATACCTTCTCCAAACACTACCACCTTCCATTATACTCCAAATCTAGAGCATGCTTTGCCACTGCAGTCTTGCAGGGCATCATGGCTCCTCCTAGTTCCACCTAGTGCCTACCACCCCTTTCTTAGCTTTGGGATTCTACCCATCTGTTATGACTGCAGCTGTATGCACGATGAACATAGTACAGTTTTGTACCTACCATAAATGTAGATGTTCAAGTGCTAATACAGCTGCAGTCCAGGTTTCCCTCCCTCCTTCCCCTCTTGGGACAGGCCTATTGGCTAACACCTCCTCATACAACCTGATTGGGGTATTCATTTATGGTGTATTTGCTTGCACTACTGTATTTTGATTATATGGCATTGCTTTATTACACAAATTTATGTATTGCCTTCCTTCTGGGGGCACCTGACATCTGGGGCAAGAAAAACTGAAGAAAATGGCTTCGGCTGGTTCTTTTATATCCCTGTCGCACTGACGTCAGAGAAGAAGTGACGACAACAGACGCCGGACCTAGACTTTGTAATTCGGCCGACCGAGGACCCGCCTGACAGCAGGAGAACCCATCTGTTATGACTGCAGCTGTATTAGCACTCGAACATCTACATTTATGGTAGGTACAAAACTGTACTTTCTTGGCTCCCTAAAAGTGCAGGGTGTGTGGTCACCTCTTCAACAAAAGGAGCACATCAGTGTCAAGGATGAGAGCTCTTCTGATGTCCCTTCAGGCTTTTTTTGCCCTCTTTTCTTCCCAGGACCTCTCTAGGTATTTACAGACATTACCATGATGATGTGGTATGTAAACAAACGGGGGGAACAAGATCGTATCTTCTGTGCTATTTGGCACTCCTGGTGTGGGATCTTGCTGTCGAGTATCAAGTGACTCTTCAGGCAGTTGACATTCCCTCAGGCCAAAACATTGTAGCAGACACTGTGACCAGGTCCTTAACTCAATCCCACAAATGGATGCTTCACAGGGATGTTTCTGGACAGTGTCCACTGGTGGAGTATTCCTCAAGTAGATCTTTGTGCTTCCCCTTTGAACAGACAACCTCCTCTATTTTGTGCCAGAGTCTCAGGTCCTCTGGTCTGGAGGCCCTATCTTTCTTTTGGAAGGGGATGTTTCTTTGATTTCCCTCTCATTTTCCTCATTCCAAAAGTCCTGTTCAAAATTCAGTAGGCTGCTCCCAAAATCTTGTTGGTGAATCCCTTTTGGCCGAGACAGCATTGTTTCTGTGTTCTGCCTTTAGCTAAGGGCAGTCATCACAAGTTACCTCATAGGGTAGACTTGTTCACACAAGACAATGAATCTGTCATCCATCCCTACCTGTCCACTCTTCTGGTGACACTGGGGGTGATATGATTGAGTCCACGTAGACACCTCTTTTCTTAAGACGTGTTCAGGGTCCTGCAGGAGGTCAGGAAACCCATACTAGGAAATCCTGTTTATCCAAATGGAAGAGGTTTTCTGTTTGGTGTCTCTTGTAAACTGGATCCACTTTCTATGGATGTTCTTTTGTTGTTTATTAGTGTGACTTGCTCAATGCTGGGTTGACATATTCTTCTTTTAAGGCCCACTTATCCGCTATCTCTGCTTGTCTGCCATTATCTTCTTCTTTAGCTTCTAGCTTTGAAACTAAATAGTTCCTTAAAGGTGTCCTTCATATTAGGTCTCCCAGGAAGGCTGTTCATCCTCCCTGGAATTTATTTTATTTCATTTTACATCTGGTTACCGGGAAAGTCTAACTGGACACGTGTCCTGCTTCAGCAGAGGCCCGGGGAGAAAAGCTCCATATTTAAAAGACATTACATTTAACAATGAGCTTGACAAGTTCATTTATACATTTCTAAATACAGTATAATACAGTAAAATGTCATTTGAGAGACCATACATTTGACAATGAGTTAGACAAGTTCATTCACATAGATGTTCTTCGTGTTTCACTGTTGCAGTCATCACACTTGGGTTATTTGCCTGCAGGTAGCCATCAGTCGGCCCGAATACCAGAGTCTTGGGATTTCTGTGTCGGATGCTGTCGCCTCATCCATGACATTAGGTCGTCAGGGGTATAAAACATGCAGCCGACGCCATTACATCAGCTTTTCTTGCCACACGGGAGCCTGAAGCAGAAGCAGTTTGCAAGTGCCGGTCGGCAGCTACCTGAAATTTTTGTTTTTCAAGTTTCAAACCTGAAGTCTTCTAAAGCCAAGTACCCCATTGGGGATCCTTTTTTCTTGCTCAAACCAATGTCAGAAAAAGTTAACAATTGTCTTGCCTGTGGAAAGCAAATACCTCACAGAGATTTTCATTCTTACTGCGTCACCTGTTTAGGCCCAGACCACGACTTCCCTTGCTGTCAGTTTTGTGCCTTGTTCAATGCCCGAACTATTCATCGTTGGGCTATTTTTGTCTCTCAATTCTTTCACTCTCTATGTTCATCGTGCATACAGCTGCAGTCATAACAGATGGGTTTTCCTGCCGTCAGGCGGGTCCTCGGTCGGCCGAATTCCAAAGTCTAGGTCCGGCGTCAGATGTCGTCGCTCCGTCCCTGACGTCAGTGCGACAGGGGTATAAAAGAACCAGCCAACGCCATTTTCTTCAGTCTTTCTTGCCGCGCGGTGCCCGAAGCAGAAGCAGTTCGCAAGTGCCGGTCGGCCAGCTCCTGAGATTACGACTATTTTTCAACCGAAGACTACTTGAAAGCTAAGTACCCCGTTGGGGAAACTTTTCTTGCCTCAGACCGATGTCAGACAAAGTTAATAATTGCATTTCATGTGGGAAGCAAATACCGCATAAGGATTTCCATTCCCTCTGTATTCCTTGCTTAGGCCCAGACCACGACGTCTCGGCCTGTCGTTTTTGTGCTACATTCAACAGACGCACTATTAAGCGTCGGGCGGAGTTTGCCCAACACTATTTTGGCAAAAGGTTTAATTACAACATGTCGTCGGATACTCCGACTCCGGTTTTGAGTAAACGACGCAAAGATAAGGACCGCCATACGAGGTCCGCGACTTCTACCGACACCACGCTAAAGCCGACTACAGGCGCTCCGGTTCTCAGCGAGGCGCCTACGCAGCCCCTGACTACCCATGACACTTCATTAGCGGTGTCTTCTGTGCCCGAGGTCGCAAGCTCTTCGGCCCACACCCCGACTACAGATACCGAAGCCACTCTTGGTGGGGAAACTCAGAGTTCAGACAGGCCTGCCACCTCTCAAGGTGTCTTCAGGCTTTCTTCTTTTTCCATTAAGGCTTACACTAAATCTAAAGCAGCCATGCATTCTAAAAGACAAGCTCCACAGGGCCCCTCTCAAGGCCCCATGCCTAAAAAGCAGATGCTCAAAATGGCTGAGGATTTGATGACTCTTATCAGGGGTTCTCAACCCCCCTCGGACAAAAGGCCCAGAGTGGAGGAAGAATACCCTTCCTCGGACCAGGCCTCCATTACTTCAGAACATTCTGAGGACCAAGAACATTCTTACTCCTCCCTCTGTCTCCCCCCCTGAGGATTACTCTTTTGGGGAAACCTTGTATACCTTGAGGGAACACTTCCACTGGGAAGGCCAAAAGTACTCAGACTCCAAGAAAAGGCTCAGGGATTTCCTCTTGCTCCCTCAGCACAGGCCTCTGGCTATACCTCCTGTCTTAGACATACTAGATGATGTGTATTCAGAGGCCAGCCTTAACCCATATTCTTTACCTCCAGCTCCAGTCAAGCCTGACTGGTATTACCAGGTACCTGATTCACACTAATTCCTATACAAAAGCCATGTGGCTGACCCAGAAACTATTTCACAGGGTCCCAAGGGAATTAAGGCCTCCACTGCCAAAAATCCATTACCTTCAGAGAGAGATTCCAGAGCTTTAGAAAGGTGGGGGAAAAAGGTATACACCTCGGCCACCTTAACCCATGAGGGCCCTAAACTGTCAGTTCCATGTGTTAAAGTATCAACAGTTTTTGTTATCTCAGTTGAAAAGCAAAATGTCACAACCTGAACAACCAGACTTGAAGGAGTTGCAGGATTTGTTGCATAGTGCAGAGCAAGTGGGTAAACATACCCTGCAATGTGGTTTTGATGCTTTAGAGGCCTCATGTAGAGCTGCTGTTACAGGATCAGTCATACGTAGACATGCTTGGCTCAAAGAGCAAACCTTACCAGATCATGTCAAAGCTAAATTACTAGATGCACCTCTTCAAAAAGATGTATTGTTTGGTGTTAAAGTTGAGGAGGTATTAAAGAAAATGGAGGAAAAGGCAAAATCCAATGCAAACAGTGAAAGATTTCCTACAGGTACAACCCCCATACTTTAGTAGAAATTGGCCTTCAAAAAATTGGTCCTTTCCAGCCACGGACAGACCTCAAAGAGGTAGATACAGGCGCCCGAGGGGTAGAGGGCAATCTCAAGGATCATTTAGAGGCAGACAATGGCAAACACCTACACCAAGAGGGTGTGAGGATAGTTCACAGCCATTCAGAAAGCAGACCCAATGACTTTCCCCTTTGCATGCCAAGCAAGGCTCAAATGGCAGCACCTTTAGGCGGAAAACTGGCATTATTTTCGAAAAATTGGCATATTGTCACAAAAGACAAATGGATCCTGGACATTATAGACAGAGGCTACAGATTCCACTTTCACACCCTTCCAAAAATGAGATGCATGCCAAACCTGCCACACAATCAAAGGGCAGAGGCACAAAAACAAATTTCAGATCTCATGGACATGAAAGCTATTCAAGAGGTACCTGCACAAGAACAGGGTCAACGGTTTTATTCCAGACTATTCCTGGTACCAAGGAAGGGCAAAGATTGGAGACCTATTTTGGACCTATCCATCCTAAACACATATTTACTCGTACCAAAGTTCAAGATGCTCACATTACAGCAGCTTCTTCCCATGCTGGGCAAGGAGTCTTGGCTGGTAACATTGGACCTCAAGGAGGCATACCTGCATGTCCCAATCAGACAAGATTGCAGAAGATACCTCAGATTTCTTGCAGGTTCATCCCATTATCAATTCTCTGCATTGCCCTTTGGCTTATCTACTGCACCCAGAGTGTTCACGAAATGCCTGGCATCAGTAATTGCCTTCTGCAGACTTCAAGGGATACAAATATACCCATATTTGGACGACTGCCTGATCCAATCGGACAGCAAACACATTCTTCTGAAACACCTGGCATTTGTAATAATGTTGTTGAAATCTCTGGGATACACAGTCAACAAAAAGAAGTCAAGACTAATATCCTCTCAAACAATAATTTTCCTAGGTGCCAGCTTGGATACAAACACCCAGATGGCCTTCCTCACACCAGAGAAACAAGAGCAATTAACTCAATACTTCAGAAAACTGGCAACCTTCACCAGGCTGACTGCAAGGAAAATCCTGCAGGCTCTGGGATTCATGGCATCTTGCATCCTGCTAATCCCATGTGCAAAGCTGCATATGAGGAAACTTCAATGGTACCTAAAAAACTTATGGTCTCAAAACAGCCACAGTTTGGAAACAATCATACCACTGATTCCATGTCTACAAAAGGAATTTCTGTGGTGGGCTCAAGCATGCCAAAGAAACAGGTCTACCATTCTGCAAGCCTCAAGCAAATCAAGTCATCACAACAGACGCCTCGGACTACGCCTGGGGGGCGCACATGACAGATCGGTGCATTCAGGGCAAATGGTCCCAAAAAGAAAAGCACCTACACATCAATCAAAAGGAAATGCTAGCAGTAATAAATGCTATTATGGCTTTCAAAGACCTACTGCATCCAGGCCAGCTATTGATAAGCACAGGCAACACCACAGTGATGTGGCACATAGACAGGGAGGAACCCATTCATACCCCCTATGCAGGCTAGCCATGTCTCTTTGGAACATGGCTCTGGAATTACAAATCCAACTTCAAGCACAGTTCCTGCCAGGCAAGGAAAACACGCTGGCAGACAACCTGAGCAGAAATATGACAGATCCACACGAATGGAAGTTGCATCCTCAAGTTTTTACAATGATAATTCAAGCATAGGGAAGGCCAGACATATATCTCTTTGCCACCCACAGAAATTACCAATTGACAAAATTCTGCTCAAGGACCTTTCATCCACAGGGCTGGAAAGTGGACGCACTCTCTTTCAGTTGGACAACAATGACGGTTTATCCCTTTCCACCTCTTCCACTGCTGCCCAAAGTTCTATTAAAAGCCAGAGCAGACAGACCAAAGATGATTCTCATTGCTCCAGACTGGCCAAGACAACACTGGTACCCACTCCTGAGGAGCCTGACGCATTCCCCACCATGGATCCTGCCTCTAATGCCTCTTCTACTGACTCAGCACAACTTCAAAACTCTTCACAGTCAGCTGAAAACACTCAATCAAGCTGCATGGAGGATTCCTTAAATTCACAGCAGACCCTACTCTCCAAGGAGGTGCAGGATGTCATTTTGGAGGCCAGAAGGCCTTCCACTAGAAAAGCCTACTCCGCAAAATGGAAACGGTTTTGTGCCAGGAATCAGAAAAAGGGTCAGAATCCTGGAATACTGAATTTACCTCAAATATTACAGTACCTAGCTGAGATGCTAAGCAGTGGACTTTCATTCTCCTCCATCAAAATCCATGCCTCAGCCATTTCTGCAGAGTACAACACTGATCCTCCTTTATTCTCTCACCCTCTCTTAAGACAGTTCCTCAGATATATTAATATATTTAGCCAAAAGTTTTCATCTATTTTTTATACTTCATGGCTTAATATAATTAGCCTAAGTTTTCATTCATTTGTCTGTCTATTCATTTCTATACACTATAGAAATGTTCTATGTTTTTAAGCATTATTTCTTTAAATGATTATTGAACCAATTAATTAGTCAATTAGATTAATGTCTTGGCTAACTGTTTTGTTATTTAAAGCCAGTCAGTGGGTGTAATTATTATCTGAAGAAGCGTGGTTGTACCCACGCGAAAGCGCTTATCATCCCACTTGTTAAATAAAAGGTCTATTTTATGTTATCGTCTACAAGTTCTATTGGATTATTTATTTGGTTGGTGAAATTGCTACTTGTTTCGTGGAGAGATCAGTTTCTGTTTCTATATATTTTGGACTGTTTTTATGTGAATACTGGTCTCCTTAAGTTGCAGTTACCTCTTCGTTTTTTTGAACTTTCTGTTTTCTGTGTGGTAGCTGCTCTACACGATGGATTCATCTAACGTTCAACTTGACTACCGTCCGGAGTCGAGGGACAGCATAAGTATTCCTAATGGACTTTTGCATTGTGTTTCAAATCCTTTATTGGCTCTGGAACTAGGTGGTTCTACTAATGATTTAATTTTTACCACAGCAGATGAAGATTTAAGTGAATTCCATAAAATGGCTAAAGAATTAGAAGATAAACTTTATTTGTTGCAAAGGTACGCCTGGCAAAGGCAGCACCTTGAAGCCTCATTACACTTTCACATCGTTCCAAGAGGCATGCGCGTATTTTGTATGCCGTCTTATGGAGATAACCATCAGACTCTCCTAAAAAAGTGGCAAGACCTTAACATAGAACTAGGTTACAATTATATGAGATTATTAATTGAATATTTTTCACCTTTAGAAAATAAACTTCGTGGTGAAATAGATTCTATCTACAAAAGTTTAAGTGAACGTTTTAAGTCTGAGTATTCTAAGAATAGACTACAGAATATTTTTGCACAAGTTAATTCTTTTAGCGATAAACTAAGACAAACTAAATTTAAGAAATTACAACGAGATTACAACGATTTTCAAACTGGACAAATCTTTGTTTGGCCAAGAAGCAACACATCACAAGCCTATCAGCAGAATCCAGTACCTTCAGCGCATCCTCTAGATGACGTCACTCGTCCAGTTCCAACTACCGTCAGTTCTACATTGCCTTCTTCCACGGCAACAGAAACAAATATGCCTAACTTAACGGATAATGGTGTTCCCAGGTCGACTGTGATTTCCGATACACCACCTCCTAATCAGTTGGCATTTCTTAACATACCAAATGATACTCTGCTAGGAGCGAGACCTAAGACAGCCCAAGACTCAAACCGTTTTTTACCCTACCCGGTGAAACAGCAATTTCACGGCAGAGGCCATTCGCACAGCAGAGGACCGAGGAAGCGGAAAATCTCCGGGGAGAGGTATGGAACCTCAAGAAAACAGAGAATGTCACTGATTTGTTCATTAATTTGTCTTCTTATAACATGGATCTGTCTGATATAAGTCTAATTAACAGGGGTTTATGTTTTATTCCTGCACAATGCAGTAATTTAACAGATACTTTATGTGATTTGCGACTTTTCTGTAGGAATGTTGCTCTGAAACTGTTTTTTAAAAGCTCTACCGTTACACATAATAGCAACTTTACGGAAAGTGATCCTATGTTTTCAAAACGTAAAAGCAATTTTTCACCTGCACTACCCTTTAATATAGAATGTTTTTTAAAAGCTTGTGAAAAAGATTTTTACTTTTTATTTTCTAGTCATACTAAGAGGATAGCTTATGTGAATCTAACATCTGATGAAGTTAAATCTTTAAATAAAATGAAAAAGTTAAATGATTTGACTTTCAAACTTGCTGATAAAGGTGGAGGAATAATCATTTTGAACACTTCTGATTATACCTCTCATGTCAAACATGTTATCAGATTTAGCTACTTATAAGATTATTTCCTTGAATGAGGTATATAAAATCATCACAGCTGTACATGAAACATTGTACGATTTACTCATGTGCAGGCAAATCTCTCCTGAATTATATGACTACTTATATATAGAGTTTCCGACCATTCCAATGATAAAAGGGTTGCCAAAAATTCATAAAAATGTAACCCATATACCTTTACGGCCCATAGTGTCAGGTAGTAATTGGGTCACTGCAACTGTATCCACACTTATTGAACGACTTCTCAGACCTATAGTTAATGCTGTTCCTTCCATTTTAAAAGATACCTACCAACTATTGAATAGTTTAGTTGATGTTACTTTTGATGTTACGAACAATAAGTATTTTTTAGTAACCCTTGATGTAAAAAATTTATTCACTTCTATTCCCAATGACATAGGGCTGGAAGCCATCAGAGAACTATTAGTTAGAGATACCACATTTAATGGGGATAAGATAATTTTAATTTGCCAACTATTAGATTTGGTACTGAATAATAACTTGTTCATGTTCAATGATAAAACGTACTTACAGACATGGGGGGTAGCGATGGGCACCCCCTGTGCAAACACGTACGCAAATCTAGTGGTCCTTAATTGGGAAAAGAAGTTTTTATTTAATCATCCCACTTTTAAGCATGTAAAATTTTATAAACGCTTTGTGGATGATGTCCTCCTTATATGGCAAGGTACACTAATAAGATTTTCAACAATTTCTGGAATTTTTAGAATCCACGACATCCTATTTGAGATTTACAATGGAAGCTTCGAACAAATGTGTTCATTTTCTTGATGTTACTTTGATGCTTACTAAACAGGGAACTGTTATTTCATCTTTATTTAGGAAACCTACCTGGGCCAACACCTTACTTAAATACGACAGTATGCATCCCAGGCATACGTTCCCTGGCATCATCAAAAGTCAGTTCATTAGGTTAACCAGGCTTTGTCAAACTGAACAATCCTTGATGCTAGAAGTAGAAAGATTGGAAACACTTTTCTCGAATAGAGGTTACAACAGTGACTTAATTAAAACAATTAAAGAAAGCGTTCTGAGCCCTTTAGTGACAAATACTCATGCAGCCAAGATGCCTAATTCAGTTACCTTAACAATAAATAAGAAAGTTACTACATTAAATAAAGCTATGAAACTTCCTTATATCATCAAATATACAAGTGATGTGAAATGTTTAGAACAAATAATACGTAAAAATTGGAATATACTTACAACTGATGAATCAGTAACATGTCTAGTAGGGAACTATCCTAGATTCCTTTATAAAAATTGTCCAAACTTAAAACAAATTCTCTGTAAGGACCACCCTACAGTGCTTAAACATCTTAATGAGAGGGTTGGGACTGTTCCTTGTGGAAAATGTAATAGATGTGTTTATATTTGCTCTACTCCATTTTATATCCATCCTACATTAAATTTTACATTTCAATTCAGATGTTTCGCCACATGCTTTACTAAAAACTTGGTATACTTGGCTACCTGTGTTAAGTGTACTGCTTTTTACATAGGCGTTACTAAAAGAAAGTTATCTGATAGAATTTATGATCACCTCTATGAAATAAGAGAAACCTCAGATACTAATGCTTTAGCCCTGCACATAAAAGAGCATGAAGATCATGCGTTCTGTTTTAGAGTGTTAGAAGTAATAGCACAGAACCCAAGAGGAAGTGATGCTAGTAATAGTCTTGCATTAGCTGAATTAAAGTGGATTCTAAGGTTTAATGCACATAACTATCCTGGCCTAAACACTTCGGTGTCTATAAAGCCCATTCTGAATAGTAGGAAACGTTAATAAGAAGATTTTGAATGTTATAAAATTATTATTTCAGCTTCTCAGCCATAGTTTTGATATATTATGTCTTAATGCAATTCTTTCCATAGTTATTTTATTGTGCATTAATATTTATATGTTTTTTAAATCTTTTTACTCTGATATACATTTGAATATTCACACAGTAATCAAATATTTAGAGACATTAAAAAACCTTTTATACATTACTACCCTTATACCTTAACTAAATATTAATTCCTGATAATCCAGTAGACTTCTTTAGTTTATATTTAATTTGTAAGTAAATTATTAAATAATAGTTAAATAAATAATTAATTAAATAAATAACTAATAAATAGAGATATTCCCAATTGATTGGTTGACTAGTTTTTTTGTCATTCACCCACCTATTTGATTAATGTGTTACTTAGTTTTAAAACCATATTCTCTATACATATATTTTTAAATTAATATTAAAATGTCAACTTATATATATATAGTACATTTAATATATACACATATATATATATATATATATATACTTTTAGATAGACGTATCCATGCATAGCTTATATAATAGTTGCTTATATGGTCATTATATATATTTATTATATACAATATACATTATATACATTTAAATATATCTAGAGCATCTATTCATTACTTAGCAAGTAAAGAAATTTTGTCAAATAGACGTAAATACTAATTTTTGATTTTTTGCCTTTTTGAACAAAGTCTTTTATGCATGGTTCCTGAATGTTATACATTAAGTTTGCGTTGAATAGTAATGTTTTCGCCATATTGTTGCACCACATTGGAGTTGTCTTATTAGACATAAACACATTTTTTAAAACATGCGTTTTTAGAACACACTTGCATATTTATTTAATGTCTGAGAAATGTCGTATTTTATTTAGTTTTCAATTCCAGGTTGAAGTTGAAATTATGTTTGAGATTCCCTCAATTTTATTAAATACATGTAAGGTTTCTTATACTCTATGGCTTAATATATTTAGCCAAAAGTTTTCATCTATTTTTTTATACTTCATGGCTTAATATAATTAGCCTAAGTTTTCATTCATTTGTCTGTCTATTCATTTCTATACACTATAGAAATGTTCTATGTTTTTAAGCATTATTTCTTTAAATGATTATTGAACCAATTAATTAGTCAAGTAGATTAATGTCTTGGCTAACTGTTTTGTTATTTAAAGCCAGTCAGTGGGTGTAATTATTATCTGAAGAAGCGTGGTTGTACCTACGCGAAAGCGCTTATCATCCCACTTGTTAAATAAAAGGTCTATTTTATGTTATCGTCTACAAGTTCTATTGGATTATTTATTTGGTTGGTGAAATTGCTTCTTGTTGTTTCGTGGAGAGATCAGTTTCTGCTTCTATATATTTTTTGAAGTTCCTCAGAGGGGCTAAGAATATAAAACCCCCAAGGAAGCAACCAGTACCTGCTTGGGACCTCAATTTCATTCTAGAAAAACTAACCCTGCCTCCTTTTGAGCTAGCTGCTTCAACAGGTCTGCAATCCTTGTCATGGAAAACAGCCTTCCTTCTAGCTATCACCTCAGCATGCAGGGTTTCGGAACTACAAGCCCTCATGGCTGTGCAGCCTTTCAACATTTTCCATCAGGACAGTTTCCTTACGAACCAATCTTTCATTTATGCCAAAGGTAGTATTCAGGGTAGCCTTGAATCAGGCTATCCACTTATCTACCTTTTACCCTAATACACAAAACAAAGGGGAGAGATTACTACATTCCTTGGACATTCACAGACAGCTCCGTTATTATTTGGACAGAACAAAGCCTCTCCGAAAATCAGAGCAACTCTTTGTGTCCTATGCTACAGGTGCTCAAGGGAAGCCTATTTCCAAACAGACAATCTCAAAATGGATAGCCCACTGCATACGCTTTTGTTACTCTTTCCATGGTAAAACTGT
The DNA here is from genome assembly GCF_019279795.1 of Protopterus annectens. Lineage (NCBI taxonomy): Eukaryota > Metazoa > Chordata > Ceratodontiformes > Protopteridae > Protopterus > Protopterus annectens. The sequence continues at coordinate 1,222,798,622 of NC_056729.1, read as the reverse complement.
ACCTACAGGCATCAGATCTCACTCCACAAGGGCCACAGCTACCTCTGCAGCTTTCCTCAGGGGGGTTCCTACCAAAGATATTTTGGAAGCAGCCACTTGGAGTTCTGTACATACATTCTCCAAGCACTATCACCTACCATTATACTCCAAAACTAGAACGGGCTTTGCCACTGCAGTCTTGCAGGGCATCCTGGCTCCTCCTAGTTCCACTTAGTGCCTACCACCCCTTTATTAGCTTTGGGATTCTACCCATCTGTTATGACTGCAGCTGTATGCACGATGAACATAGTGCAGTTTTGTGCCTACCATAAATGTAGATGTTCGAGTGCTAATATAGCTGCAGTCCAGGTTTCCCTCCCTCCTTCCCCTCTTGGGACAGGCCTAATGGCTAACACCTCCCCATACAACCTCATTGGGGTATTCTTTTATGGTGTATTTGCTTACAACTACTGTTTTTTTTTTTTTTTTTTGATTATATTGCATTTGCATTAGCACATAAATTTATGTTTTGCCTTCCTTCTGGGGGCACCTGACATCTGGGGCAAGAAAAACTGAAGAAAATGCCGTCGGCTGGTTCTTTTATACCCCTGTCACACTGACGTCAGGGAAGGAGCGACGACATCCGACGCCATACCTAGACTTTGGAATTCGGCTGACTGAGGACCCGCCTGACAGCAGGAAAACCCATCTGTTATGACTGCAGCTGTATTAGCACTCGAACATCTACATTTATGGTAGGTACAAAACTGTACTTTCTCTTTATTCAGAAATGGCTTTGGCAAGCCATCCGACTACTGATCTTCCGAAAAAACGCAAAGATAAAGACAGACACAGACCTCATAGGTCCACAACTGCAGACGACGCTTCTGTTGAGCTAGTCGCCAGTCCGCCGGTACTCAGTGAGGCACTTTCGCAGCCCCTGTTATCCGCTACTTTTGATCCGTAGGCCTCTACTGAGACCCATACGGAGTCCGGTATGCCGCAAGATGCTTCTTCGACTATGGAACCTGTGGATGTCTCTACCTTGGATGGATCTGGAGCCACTGTGCAGGCACCAGCTTCTGAGGGTGTATTCAGACCTTCCGATGTTCGTATTAAACCGACCACTTAGTTAATGACTAAATCTACCGAATTCTCAGGCCCAGAGTTCGCACTACGCCTTGGAAACTGATGACCAAAGCACATTCTCAAGCTCCCATGCCACAGAAACAAATGCTTAGAATGGCTGAAGACCTTATTACTTTAATTAGGGGAAGCCTGCCTTCCTCCTCTAAAAGACATAGAATTGGTTTTCCTTCTGATTCTTCAGACCACGAGTCTTATGACTGTGACCCCTGTGATTACCAAGACATACCCTTTTCTACCTGCGAGGACTCCGATGCAGAGGATTCAATTCCCTCAGTCCCCCCCCAGAGGACCTTTCTTTTGGTGAAACCTTGCATACCCTAAGAGAGCATTTCCGCTGGAATGCCAGGACTGCCCACAGTCCAAAAGGAAACTCTGGGAATTTTTAGACTTGCCTCAGCATAGGCCTCTAGCTTTTTCCCCTGTCCTGGATATTGTAGATGATGTCTTCATGGAATCCAGCCTTACCCCTGATACTTTACCACCTGCTCCTAGAAAGCCTGACAGATACTACAGAGTCCCTGACTCTCACAAATTTCTCTTTAAAAATCCCACTGCGGATTGAGACCATTTCCCAGGGACCTAAAGGTATAAAAGGCTTCTACAGCCAAAAATCCTACCCCTTCGGACAGGGATTCTAGGGCTCTAGACAGATGGGGTAAGAAGGTATATACCTCTGCAACTCTTCCCATCAGGGCTTTAAATTGCCGGTTTCACATGTTGAAGTACCAGCAGCATATTATTGATCTAATTAAATAAAAAATGTTGTTGATTCCTGATTGTGCAGAAAATAAGGACTTACAAGACTTAATGCATTCTGCAAACCAAGTTGGTAAACATACTTTGCAATGTGGTTTTGATGCCTTAGAAGCATCTTTCAGGACTGCTGTCACTGGGTCTGTTCTGAGAATGCATGCCTGGCTGAAGGAACAAATCTTGCCAGACCATGTCAAGGCAAAATTACTTGATGCTCCATTAAACCAAGAATGTTTTTTTGGCTCTAAAGCAGAAGTACTTCTTAAAAAGATGGATGAAAAAGCTAAATCCATGCAAACTGTTAAAGATTTCTTACAGGTACAGCCACCTAGATTCAGTAGACATTGGCCTTCAAAAAACTGGTCCTTTCCAGTCCCTTCCAGACCGTCTCAGCCCAAACCCAGGTGCAACAGACCACAAAGATTATAGTCTCAGGGTATGCACAGATCTAACCAATGAAGTGCTCCCTCCTCAAATACTGGGAGTGGTAAGCCCACCCCCTTTGGAAAAAGTTCACAATGACTTGCCCTTAATCCTTCCCAGCCATGCCCAAGTACTTGCACCCATAGGAGGAAAACTCGCCCTGCATGCAAAAAACTGGGAGTATATTACCCAGGACTGATGGGTCTTAAAACATTGTATCCCAGGGATACAGATTCTATTTCCACTCTCTGCCAACCCCAAGCGGATTGCCAGACATTCCTCCAAACCAGTGGACAGAGGCCCAAAGGCAAGTACATTCTCTTCTCAGTATCAGGGCTATTCAACCTGTGCCAACAGAGCATGGGGGACAGGGTTTCTACTCCAGGCTGATGTTCATCATGTTTCACTGTTGCAGTCATTACTCTTGGGTTATCCTGCTGGCAGGCTACCCGCAGTCGGCCAGATTCCAAAGTCTAGGTTCGGAATCAGTTGCTGTCACCTCTTCCCTGACGTCTGTGCGCCAGGGGTATAAAAGAAGCAGCCGACGCCATTTTCTTCAGTCTTTCTTGCCGCGTGGTGCCCGAAGCAAAAGCAGTTCGCAAGTGCCAGTCGCCCGACTCCTGAGATTTTCAAATCAGAATTTCAGATCTGAAGTCTTCATTAAAACCAAGTACCCCGTTGGGGAAACTTTTTTTCCTGCTCCAGACCGATGTCAGAAAAAGTTAACAATTGTATTTCTTGTGGGAAGCAAATACTTCATAAGGATTTCCACTCTTACTGTATTCCTTGCCTAGGCCCTGATCACAACGTTGCTAGATGTTGGTTTTGTGCTAGATTTAACCAACACACTATCAAGCGTCTGTTTGATTTTGCTTTTCATTACTTTGGCCGAAGATTTAACTATGTAATGCCGTCGGATCAGCCGACACCCGCAGTTTACAAAAAACGCAAGGACAAGGAAAAGGATAGGCATCCGAGGTCCAAAACTGACGACAAAGCCTCTTCTAGGCCAGTCGCCGGTTCTCAGTGAGGCACTTTCGCAGCCCCTGGCGCCCGCTACCTCAGAGCCACAGGCCACTTCCGACTCCATCGTTGAGCCGACTGGGCCTCTGGATACTCAAGGTATTGGGCACTCGGAAATCATTTCCTCAGATGGGTCTGTAGCCGCTGAGCAGGCATCGGCTTCTGAGGGTGTCTTCAGACCTACACAACAATATATTAAGCCATTCTCAGCTCAAAGACAAAGACTAAAGCAGCATTAAAGACAAAGAAACAAGTACAGTATTCTCCTACTCAGACTACCATGCCTAAAAAAACAAATGCTCAAAGTGGCCGAAGATCTAATTACTTTGATCAGGGATACCCATCCCCCTCCTGATAATAGGCCTAGGCAAGAGACCGAGTATGATCCTTCTAATCAGGTTTCTGTTTCCTCTGATTCTTCTGAACAGGATTACTCCATGCTTCCCTATGAGGATTCTGATGCTGAAGAATCCATTCCTTCAGCCTCTCCTCCTGAGGATTATTCTTTTGGGGAAACCCTACATACCATGAAGGAACATTTCCACTGGGAGAACCAAGATTATTCTGAATCTAAGAAAAGTCTCAGAGACTTTCTGCTACTTTCTCAGCACAGACCCCTTGCTATCCCACCTGTACTAGACATTGTGGACGATGTATTCTCAGAGTCCGGCCTTTCCCCAGACTCTCTTGCCCCTGCACCTGCTAAGCCAGACAGATACTACAGGCTCCCGGACTCTCATAAATTCCTGTATAAAAACCCTGCTGCTTACCCAGAAACTTTATCACAAGGTCCCAAGGGGGTTAAAGCTTCCACTGCAAAAAAACACCGTCCCCTCTGATAGGGATTCCAGGGCTCTAGACAGATGGGGGGAAAAAGTCTATACTTCTGCTACCCTGGCTGTAAGGGCCTTAAATTGTCATCAGCAATATTTAATGTCACTGCTTAAACAGAAAATGACAAATACTGAATGTTCAGAAAACAAGGAATTGCAGGATTTATTGCATGCAGCTGAACAAGTAGGAAAGCATACTTTGCAATGTAGTTATAATTCACTGGAGGCCTTCTGCAGGGCCGCTGTTACAGAATCTGTTATTGGAAGGCATGCTTGGTTAAAGGAACAAAATCTGCCTGATTATGTTAAAGCAAAATTATTAGATGCACTATTACAGCATGATACTTTGTTTTGTACTAAAGCAGAAGTAGTATTGAAAAAAATCCATGCAGACAGTCAAGGATTTCTTACAGTACAACCACCCAGATTTAGCAGAAACTGGCCTTCTAAAAATTGGTCCTTCCCAGTGTCAGACAGACCACAAAGAGGCAGATACAGGCATCCTAGAGGCAGAGGTCAGCCCCAAGGCTCATACAGGCCTAAACAATGGGGTGCTCCTACCTCCAAAAGCGGAGAAGACCAATCACAACCTTATAGGAAACCGTCCCAATGACTTTCCTCTACCAGATTCAAGCACTTTTCTTTTGGCAGCCCCCTTAGGGGGAAAACTAGCACTTTTCTCTTCAAACTGGCAAAGGATTACCCCAGGACAAATGGGTCCTGAACATAGTGTCCCAAGGCTACAGGTTCCATTTCCACACTCTACCAAGGTCAAAAGGTATGCCAGACCTGCCACACAATCAATGGGCAGAGGCACAAAAACAAATTACAGCCCTCATGGACATGAGGGCCATTCAGCAAGTACCGCAACAAGAGCAGGGGCAAGGATTTTACTCCAGACTTTTCTTAGTTCCCAGAAAGGACAAAACCTGGAGACCAATACTGGACCTGTCTATACTAAATACATTTCTGGAAGTTCCAAAGTTCAAAATGTTGACTCTGCAGCAGCTACTGCCCATGCTGGGCAAGAAGGCTTGTCTCGTAACTTTGGACCTAACAGAGGCATACCTGCATGTCCCAATCAGACAATCTTGCAAAAGATACCTCAGATTCATAGCTGTCTCAATGCATTACCAATTCTCTGCTCTGCCCTTTGGCTTACCTACTGCACCCAGGGTCTTCACAAAATGCCTGGCACCAGTAATTGCGTTTTTCAGACAAAAAGGAATTCAAATATATCCCTACTTGGACGATTGCCTAATTCTAGCAGAGAACAAAGACATTCTTCTAAAGCATCTGGCGTTTGTAAAAAGATTACTAATTGGCCTAGGGTACACAGTAAACAAAAAGAAATCAAAACTAGTGCCCTCTCAAGAGATAATATTCCTGGTTGCAAGCCTAAATACAACTGCCCAGATGGCTTATCTCACGCCAGATAAACAAAAGCAACTGGCTACTTCAAGAATTTGGCAACAAAAACCCACTTATCTGCAAGGAAAATCCTGCAGGCCTTGGGTTTCATGGCATCCTGCATTCTACTAATTCCATATGCCAGACTGCAAATGAGGAAACTATAATGGTATCTAAAAAGTGTTTGGACTCAGCATTGCCTCAGCCTGGAGACAGTAATTGCACTCATCCCCTGCCTGCAACAGGAGTTTCGATGGTAGGCAGAAGCCTGTCACCACAACAAGGGTCTGCCATTCAGTTTACCCACAGCCAGACAGACACTGACAATGGATGCATCAGATTATGCCTGGGGAGCCCATATGGCAGGAAAAGGTATTCAGGGCACATGGCCTGCAAACCAGATGCATCTTCACATCCATCAAAAAGAGATGCTAGCTGTACAAAATGCCCTGACAGCTTTCAAGGACCTGCTTCATCCAGGACAATTACTGATAAAGACAGACTATACTATGGTTATGTGGTACATAAACAAGCAGGGAGGTACACATTCCTACCCCCTCTGCAGACAAGCAATGACCTTATGGGACACAGCCCTGGCATCTCAAGTTCGCCTGCAAGCACAATTCCTGCCAGGAAAAACAAATACTCTGGCAGACGAACTAAGCAGAAACCTCATGGATCCCCACGAATGGAAACTGGACCCACAAGTCTTCAGCATGATAATAAAGAGATGGGGATGCCCAGACATAGATCTATTTGCCTCCCCTCACAACTGCCAATTACAGAGATTTTGCACAAGGATTTATCACAAGCAAGCATGGAAAGTGAACGCCCTATCCTTGAGCTGGAAAAATCTGACAGTATATGCTTTTCCCCCACTGCCTCATCTTCCTAGGGTACTCCTAAAGGTCAGACAAGAGAAGCCAAACATGATACTGATTGCACCAGACTGGCCACGCCAGCACTGGTACCCAATCCTGAAGAGCTTGTCTCAAGGTCCAGCATGGATATTGCCTCAAACTTCTCAATTACTGACCCAACAAAACAGTCAGATCCTGCACAGCCAACTCCGGACCTTAAATCTGGCAGCATGGCGGATAATGTAACCATTCAGAGCACTCCACTTAGAAAAGCTGTTATGGACGTTATCTTGGAGGCCAGAAGGCCCAGTACCACAAAATCTTATGCAGAAAAATGGAAGAGATTCTCTGCTTGGAACCAGGAACAAGGCATAGACACGTGTGTACCAGATATCCCTCAGACTTTACAATACCCAACTGAGATGCTAAACAAAGGCCTTTCTTTCTCATCTATTAAGATTCACGCCTCTGCCATTTCAGCCCATTACAATACGGTACCACCTATCTTTTCTCATCCTTTACTAAGGCAGTACCTCAGAGGAGCCAAAAACATTAGGCCTCCAAGGAGAGCACCAATTCCAGCCTGGGACCTCAATTATGTTTTGGAAAAACTCACACTGCCTCCTTTCGAGCCAGCATCAACAGCAGATATAAAATTCTTATCCTGGAAAACAGCTCTGCTCCTAGCAATAACCTCTGCAAGATGAGTCTCAGAGCTACAAGCACTCATGGCTGTGGAACCTTTCATCATTTTCCATCCAGACAAGGTTTCCCTGAGGACGAACCCTACATTTATGCCTAAGGTGGTGTCCAGTGTGGCTCTCAACCAAACCATTCACTTGCCAACCTTTTATCCTAATCCACAGAGCAAGGGTGAGAAAATTCTGCATTCTTTGGACATACACAGGCAGCTAAGATTCTACTTGGACAGAACTAATGTTTTCAGAAAGACTGAGCAACCTTTAGTGTCATATGCTGCAGGTTCACAAGGAAAGGCTATCTCAAAACAGACTATTTCTAAATGGATAGGCCATTGCATCCGTTTCTGCTATTTTCAACATGGCAAATCAGTGCCTAATGACATTAGGCCTTATTCCACCAGAGCAGCAGCCACTTCAGCAGCCTTCCTCAGAGGAGTACCAACCAAATATATCTTAGAGGCTGCAACTTGGAGTTCAGTGCACACCTTCACAAAGCACTACCATTTACCTCTCTATTCTAAGTCCAGAGCAGGCTTTGCCACTGCAGTTCTGCAGGACCTCATAGCTTCTCCAAATCCTATTTAGACCAGCCACCCTACCTCAGCTTTGGGATTCAACCCAAGAGTAATGACTGCAACAGTGAAACACGATGAACATAGTACACTTGTGTACCTACCATAAATGTAGATGTTGGAGTCTATTCACTGTTGCAGTCCAGGTTACCCACCCACCATCCCCCCTTTCCTTTGTGGGACTTATCTACACTTCTCTATCCTATGCAACCTTTTTGGTGTATTTGCTTGTTATTTTTGTGCATGTATTTTTATTGGCATATTCTTTCAGCCTTCCAATTTAGGGGCACATGACATCTGGGGCAAGAAAAAGTGAAGAAAATGGCGTCGGCTGCTGCTTTTATACCCCTGGCGCACTGATGTCAGGGAAGAGGCGACAGCAACCGACGCCGGACCTAGACTTTGGAATCTGGCCGACTGCGGGTAGCCTGCCAGCAGGATAACCCAAGAGTAATGACTGCAACAGTGAATACACTCTAACATCTAAATTTATGGTAGGTACACAATTGTACTTTGCTGGTGCCCAGCAAAGAGAACTCTTGGCACCCTATTCTGGATCTGTCAACCCTAATCACCTTCCTGGTGGTACCAAAATTCAAAATGCTTACATTCCAGCAGCTCCTTCCTATGTTAGCCAAGGACTCCTGGAGAGTCGCCCTAGACTTAAAAGAAACTTATCTGCACATCCCCATAAGGGAATCTTGCAGGAAATATCTACGTTTCAGGGCAGGCTCTATGCACTATCAGTTCCCTGCACTTCCCTTTGGCTTATCTACTGCACCCAGGGTATTCACAAAATGCCTCTATCCAGCCATTTCTTACTGCAGGTAGAGAAATATTCAAAGTTACCCATACTTGGACGATTGCCTGATTCAGGCGGACAGTCAGGAATTGCTACTTCAGCACCTGACGTTTGTAAAGGGACTCCTAACTTCTCTGGGGTATACCATCAATGAAAAGAATCACATCTGGTACCCAGCCAAAAGATTGTATTCCTGGAAGCAAGCTTGAACACAGCTTCCCAGATAGCATTCCTCACTCCAGGAAAGCAGGTTTATTTGACAACTTATTTCAAACCACTGGCCACCCAAACCCAGCTATCTGCAAGAAAAATACTGCAAGCCCTAGGGTTCATGGCCTTATGTATTCTACTGATCTCATATGCAAGACTGCATATGGAGAAACTTCAGTGGTACTTAAAAAGTCTCTGGTGTTAACATCCCAGGACTTGGAAGCAGTGATTCCTATCATTCCTTGCCTAAGGACAGAGCTCTTTCGGTGGGCAGAGGCTTGCAACCACAACGAGGGACTCCCTTTCTCACAACCCCCCGCTGTCCAAACTCTGACAACAGATGCATCAGACTATGGATGGGGGGCTCACATGGCAGGCAAATGGAGCCCAGGACAAATTCACCTGCGTATCAATCAAAAAGAAATGCTAGCTGTACATAATGCACTGACAGCCTTCAAATACCTTATCCTGCCAGGACAACAACTGATAGACAACACCACAGTTATGTGGTACATAAACAAGCAGGGGGGAACTCACTCCTACACACTCTGCAGGTTAGCCATGGCTCTGTGGAACACAGCCTTAAGCAAACAAGTGCACCTGGAAGCTCAGTTCCTGCCAGGCAAACAAAATTCATTGGCAGACAACTTAAGCAGAAATCTAATGGACCCACACTGGAACCAAACTCATTCAATCCTCTAAAACATAGGTGGGAGACACCAGAGGTGGACCTCTTAGCGTCCCCCCAAAACCATCAACTAAACAAATTTTGCACCAAAATTCCCACAGTCAAGCTTGGAAATTGGATGCCCTATCCTTCACATAGGAAAACCTCTCAATCTATGCCTTTTCCCCTCTGCCCCTCCTTCCAAGGGTACTCTTCAGGATCAGACAGGACAGGCCAAGGACAATTCTTATTGCACCATACTGGCCACGCCAACACTGGTACCTACTCCTACGCAGTCTGACAGCAGTGCCACCTACAGCAGACCCCCACTCTGCTGTCCCAGCAGGAGGGATAGATTTTGCATCCTCACCTGCAAACTCTGAACCTGGCAGCCTGGCTTATTCCCTGAATACATCACCAGCAACCCTCAGCAAACAGGTGCTGGATGTTATCCTTGAGGCCCAATTCTAGTAAATGCTATTCAGAAAAGTGGAATAGATACTGTTTTTGGAGCCATTCTCAAGGGATGGACACAGCTGTGTTACCTAGCAGAGCTGTTTCACAAAGGCCAATCCTTCTCATCAGTTAAGATTCATGCCTCTGCCATCTCAGCTCATTACAATACTGAGACACCCCTCTTCTCTCACCCTCTGATCAAACAGTTCCTGAGAGGAGCTAACAATTTAAGGCCCCTAAGTAGAGCTCCCACTCCTACCTGGGACCTTAACTTTGTACTAGAGAAGCTCACGCTTCCCCCTTTTAAGCATGCTGCTACAGCAGAGTTAAAATTCCTCTCTTGGAAAGCAGCCTTACTGCTAGCCATCACTTCAGCAAGAAGAGTGTCTGAGTTATAGGCCTTTATGGCTGTGGAACCCTTCATTATCTTCCATGTTGACAGGGTTTCCCTCAGGACTAACCCATCTTTTATGTCCAAGATGTGGTATTCAGTGTGGCTTTAAACCAATCCACCCATTTGCCAACCTTTTTTTCCTATTCCTCAGAGTAAAGGGGAAAGAATTCTGCACTCCTCAGATAGCTCAGGTTCTACCTTGACAGGACTAAACCTTTCAGAAAATCTGACCAGCTGCTAGTCAGCTTTGTTACATGTGCAGAGGGCAAGGACATTTAGAAACGAACCATTTGTAAATGGATAGCACACTGCATCCATTTCTGCTACAGACACCATGGAAACCCTATCTCACAGGGGATCAGGCCTCATTCCACTAGGGCTTCCTCAACCTCTACAGCTTTTCTCAGGGGAGTCCCTACCAGGGACATCCTGGAAGCTGCAACCTGGAGTTCTGTACGCACCTTCACCAAACATTACCACTTTACCTATCTTTTCTAAATCCAGAGCTGGATTTGCCACAGCAGTCTTACAAGGCCTGTTAGCCAGCCCTACTACTTCTTGACTGCCTCCTCCCTTCATCAGCTTTGATAATCAACTCAAGTGTGATGACTGCAACAGTGAAACACGAAGAACATAGTACAGTTGTGTACACTTACCATAAATGTAGATGTTTGAGTGTATTCACTGTTGCAGTCCTGGTTACCCTCCTTCCAGCCCCTTCTTACTAGACTTTCTACTTATCCTCTTTTTTGGCCATATCTTGTGGAAATATTTACTTTTTACTGGAGGTGTTCCACACCATTTGATTGCTTCCTATTTTAGGGGCTCCTGAAATCTGGGGCAAGAAAAACTGATGTAATGGCATCTGCTGCATGTTTTATACCCCTAATGACCTGACGTCATGGATGAGGTGACAGCATCCAACGCAGAAATCCCAAGACTCTGGTATTCGTGCTGACTGAGGGCTTACCTGCAGGCAGATAAACCCATGTGTGATGACTGCAACAGTGAATACACTCGAACATCTACATTTATGGTAAGTGTACCCAACTGTACTTTCTAAACACAGTATAATACAAGTTTCATCCTGATCTTAATTTTGTTCTGTAAAAATTTACCCTGGCTCCTTTTAAGCCTGCTGATTCAGCCTCCTGCAGCATTGCTCTTGGAAGACTATTTTGTTGGTCCTTACTTCTGCCAGACAGGTGTATGATTTTCAAGCCATTATTGCTCGTCTTCCTTTTTTGGTGTTTCATAAGGACAGGGTGTCCTTGTGTACTAACTCTTTTTTTATGCCCAGAGTGGTTAATGAGTTGTCCCTTAATCAGTCTATTCATTTGCTTACTTTTTCTCCATCTCTGCAATCTGCTGAGAGGGTGCTACACACATTGGATGTGCATAGACAACTCAGATGTTTGGATAAGACTATTAGAAAATCTGATCACCTGTTTTTCTTTTCATCCTAGGTACCTAGGATTAGCCATATCCAAACTATTTCTTCTTGGATCTCTAAAGATAATTCCTTTTGTAGTTCTTTTCATGGTGTGAGCCTTCCTTTTGTTAATGCCCATTCTGCTAGAACTGTGACTTCTTCTGGTGCTTTTTTTTTTCAAGGGTTTGGATACTCTTTTCTTGAGGCAGCTACCTGGACTTCTATGCATACTTTTACCAAAACTACAAATTGGATGGGATCTCCAGAGCTAGAGCTGGTTTTGCTAGGGCCATTCTTCATGGCTTCCTAGAGGGCTCTGCTGGTCCTTCCTCCTCCCAAGTTCCTTCTTGACTTTTGGCACTCTGCCAGATGTAGAGTACTGCAACAATGATGTGGAATGACATAGTACAGTTGTGTAAAATCTTACCGTAACAGTAGATGTCCTTCCCTTCATTATTGCAGTATTCACTTCTCCCTCCTCCATTTCTCTTCCGGATGCACTGGTTACCTCTTGGTTTTCCATGGACTGGCGTTCCTACTGGCACTTTCATTTTTGAGGATGGTGTGTCCGAATGTCACCTTTATACCATATGTTACAGGAGGAGCAGGAGAGTGACGTACAGTGTACCATAAAGCAACCTAAGGCTTTGGTATTTTGCCTGGATGTCGGGCTGCCCTAGGCAGGAAATCTCAAATGTAAATACCATAACAGTAGATGTCATTCCCTTCACTGTTGCAGAAAGAATTTATGCAACTGTACTTTATTTACAAAAAAAGTTTTGATCGGTCCCTGAAGCTTTTCCCTTTTTATTCATATCTAGCCCCCCCCCCCCCCCCATTTCCCGGGCAAAAAAAAAAAACCTTCTATATTGTTTTATTATTTTTCCTTGTGGACTTTGATCTTTGTACCTATTTCAGTATTATTAGTCTTTTTTATTTTTGGATAGTTGGGGATTGTTATTGTGATTAATACTACTACTATTATTGTTGCTGTTGTACTGTGTTGGGAGCAGTTTAGCATTGTTTTGTTTCCCTCAGTATGTCAGACATGGCCACTGGGTTTAAAAAGTGCTTGGCCTGTGACCACAAGATACCGCCTCAGGATCTGCATTTGCTGTGCATCTGCTGTTTAGGAGTCTCGCATCTAGATTCCGGCTGAGGCATGTGCCTTTTTTTGGGCTAGAGCTTTACAAGGGCACAGACACAAACTTGTGCTGCAGGTCATTCTTTCCTACCTAAGCAGGGAGTTTGACACCTGCCACTGCAGAAGTTTCTTCTCCTTCAGCAAAAAAAAATTGAGAGAGTAAAAGTTCAGAACTAGAAGGAGAGAGAGAAGCCCAAGGAACCTACTAGAGTGAGAGAGAGAGAGAGGAAGAAAATATATTGTTTTATTATTTTTCCTTGTGGACTTTGATCTTTGTACCTATTTCAGTATTATTAGTCTTTTTTATTTTTGGATAGTTGGGGATTGTTATTGTGATTAATACTACTACTATTATTGTTGCTGTTGTACTGTGTTGGGAGCAGTTTAGCATTGTTTTGTTTCCCTCAGTATGTCAGACATGGCCACTGGGTTTAAAAAGTGCTTGGCCTGTGACCACAAGATACTGCCTCAGGATCTGCATTTGCTGTGCATCTGCTGTTTAGGAGTCTCGCATCTAGATTCCGGCTGAGGCATGTGCCTTTTTTTGGGCTAGAGCTTTACAAGGGCACAGACACAAACTTGTGCTGCAGGTCATTCTTTCCTACCTAAGCAGGGAGTTTGACACCTGCCACTGCAGAAGTTTCTTCTCCTTCAGCAAAAAAAATTTGAGAGAGTAAAAGTTCAGAACTAGAAGGAGAGAGAGAAGCCCAAGGAACCTACTAGAGTGAGAGAGAGAGGAAGAAAACAGATTGGAAAAAAATCATGAAAATATCTCTGTATCCATTGAAGCTTTCCAGCCTGGCCCCAAAGACTCCTAGGTGTTAGGATCTGGAGCCTCATCTGATCTAATCACCATCACACCCCCCCCCCCCTCTAAGTTTCTCATTGAAGTCGGTGAGCCTGAGGCTTCATTCCCCATATTTGCAAGAGAAGCCCTCTTCTTTGTTACCCCCAATAGCTTCATCCTTCAGGTTCTTCCATTTGTTGAGTCTTTTGGAAGTGGATGACAGGATACATAAATTCCTTTCTGATACAGACACAACTGGAGGTTATCTCAGCTCCATCCCCTTTAGAGCTACAGGTAAACACCTGACTTCCCATCCACTGGTTTCTCCTGTTCTGGTCTGAATGTTAGATCCGATGCCCATGGATCAGATTCTGGCTGGTAGAGCACCACCATTGGACCCAATAGTCTTTTTGACTTCAGCCATGACTGTTTCCTTTACTCTCTCGACTCTGGCAGTATTGGCTCCAGGATGTGTCTCTGAGCCAAAGTTCCAGGGGTCAGCACCAAACTCCTTAGATCAGTCCCTTCCCCTTAGTGCCTTAGCACTCAACAGCACTTCACCATTGACCGCCTCTAAGCTGGGTTGACTCAATGCTGGGGGGGTACCCTATTCTTTCCTCCTGCAGATTGGATGGGTGCTGCCTTGGACTCTGTGTCTGTATCACACTTGGATCTGTCCCAATGTCCTCTGCATCCTGTTTCCAGTTCCACTCATCCTGATCAGTAAGGACAGTCATCCTCCTTCAGCCTCGGGGGGGTGGGATGGGGGTTCTCACCAGGCGAGATCCCTGTCCAATTCTGAGCCTTCCCCTGAAGTCCACATGGAGGAGGTTCTGAGGAAACTGACTTGTAAGAGGAGACATTTAGACTCTTTACCGGAGTCCATCACTGAAGACACAAATTTTGATGAGGGAGAGGATTACCTATGATCCTCTCTATATGACATCTCCTTTGGAGGGATTGTGAAGTTAGTGAAGCAAAAGAGGATGGGTTGGTCCTCGGAAGCTTCCTCTCCTGAGGAGTCTGTGTTCAAAGTATTCAAGACTGGCTGTTTTACATCCTGGGTGATTCCACCCACTGACGAACTGATGGAACTATTTCTTTTAGCAAACAAAGATGATACTTGATGTGGTAGAGCCAATGTCATGAAAAGCAGATAAAATTTTGGTAGCCCCCAGGACAAGGTCCCAGTGGAGCAAGGGTTCCCGATAGATACTATGGTTGTTGCAGCTACCACAAAGGAAGAGGTGTCTGAAGGGAGCATGCATATTCATCCCCCATAATTGATCTAGGGCTTTGGATAGATTGTGGAAACCTGACTTAAGTTTCAGTGACATGCACTTGAGAGATCTGAATTAACTAGCTGATATGATGTGTTTTCAGATGGACTCTACAAAGGAACTGAGCTGACAGATGTCCTTCAAGGATGCATCTGCAGTCCTTACAAATGGGTTGTCCTGTCGTCAGGCAGCCCTTCGGTCGGCCGGATTCCAAAGTCTGGGTCTGGCCTCGGCTGGTGTCGCACTTCACCCGACGTCATAGCTGCAGTTCTTCGGGTATAAAGGCATCAGCCGACGCCATTTTCCTCAGTCTTTCTTGCCGCGATGCGCCCGAAGCAGAAGCTGTTCGCAAGTGCCGGTCGGTCAGATCCAGAGATTACTACTACCGAATACTACTTCGAAGACTTCTAAAAAGCTAAGTACCCGTTGGGGACTCTTTCTTGCCTCAGCCGATGTCAGAAAAAGTGAATAACTGTTTAACTTGTGGGAAACAAATACCTCATAAAGATTTCCACTCTTACTGCTTACCTTGTTTAGGCCCAGACCACGACGTAGCAGCTTGTTTAGCCTGTGCTTCTTTCAACCGACGGACGCTTAGACGTCGGTCGGAGTTTGCTGAACAGTTTTTCGGCTCAGATTTTGCGTACATAATGCCGTCGGATCCTCGACTTCTCAAGTTATTAAGAAACGCAAAGAAAAGGACCGACACTCACGGTCCGCGGTTTCGGCCAAAACCGCGGTTAAGCAAACCGCGAGTGTCTCTGTTTCGGCCGAAACCGAGCAAACGGTTCTATCTTCAGCCGAATCCATGACTACTACCGAGGCCCCTTCTAACCTGGTTGAATCGGCCTCTGAAATTCAGCCTGCTACTGTGGTTTCACAAGAATTATCGGACACCATCCCTTTGGATGTTTCAACCCCTGCACGTGGTGCTGCTAGGCCGCCTGCAGCCATGTCCATAAAGCCCTTTGCCAGGGCTAAAGCAGCCAAAACTTCTAAATCTGTGCCTGTTAAGCCCCCCTCTCACAGGCCCAGTTCCAGTTCCCAAATGCTCACTCTGGCAGAGGATCTCATCTCTTTAATAAGGGGATCCCAATCTCATCCAAACAGGGCCTCTCAACCTCCTCCAGAAAAGAGACCTAGAGCAGAGCCCCCTGAGCCAGTGTCCTCAGATGATTCTTCTGATGATACAGACAATACAGACCATCCAGAGGCTCCTTTTTCTACTTATGAAGACTCCGATGCTGAGGAATCGATTCCTTCTGCCTCTCCACCAGAGGAATTTTCCTTTGGGGAAACCTTACATGCCATGAGAGAGCAATTCCAATGGCAGGGACAAGATTTCTCAGATTCAAGGAAAAGGCTTAGGACCTTTTTGCATTTACCCCAACATAGGCCTTTAGCTATACCTCCAGTTCTCCCTGTTGTAGATGATGCATTTAATGATGCTTGCACTGCTCCTGATACTTTGCCTCCAGCCCCTGCTAAGCCCGATAGGTTCTACAGTGTCCCAGACACACCATCATTTATACAAGGCTCCTTTTGCAGATCCCGAGACTATCTCCCAGGGGCCTAAGGCAGTAGCTTCGACCTCAGTTAAAAACCCTCTTCCTTCTGAAAGGGAATCCAGGTCCTTAGAGAGATGGGGCAAAAAAGTATACACCTCTGCTACTCTCTCAGCTAGGGCATTGAACTGTCAGTTTCATATGATCCAATACCAGGAGTTTATGCTTGATCAGTTAACTAAGAAATTGTCCTCTGATGATTCTTTAGATAAGAAATATGTTCTAGAAATGGTGCATAACATTCAGCAGGTTAGTAACCATTCTTTAAAATGTGGCTATGATGCACTGGAGGCTTCCTTTAGATCAGCCTTGACTGGCACAGTTATAAGAAGGCATGCATGGTTGAAAGAACAGGTCTTGCCGGATCATGTTAAAGCAAAACTGTTAGATGCTCCTATGGATAAGGTCAGTTTATTTGGTTCTCCTGCTCAACAGGTACTGAAGAAAATGGAAGAGAAGGCAAAATCTGTACAAACAGTGAAAGATTTCTTACAGGTTCAGCCTCCAAGGTTTAGCAGGAACTGGCCTTCCAAAAATTGGTCCTTTCCAGACTCCTCTAAAACTCAGAGAGGCAGGAATAGGCGTTCAAGAGGCAGAAATCAATCCAGAGGAGGTGCCTACAGGGGACGCCAGTGGCAAGGTAACAACCAGCGAGGCACAGACACAACTTCTACCACTGCAACAGGACAATCACAGTGACTTGGCTCTGACACTGCCTACCAGGGAACAAATAGCAGCACCCTTAGGCGGAAAGTTAGCCTTATTTTCAAAAAACTGGCACTACATCACAAGAGACTAGTGGATTTTGCAAACTATAGACCAAGGCTACAGGTTTCATTTCCATACTTTACCAGGAAAAAGAGGAATGCCAAACCTACCACCCAATCAAAAGACAGAAGCTCTAAATCAAATAGCTCAATTAGTAAAGATGAGAGCTGTGGAAAGGGTACCATCTATGGAACAAGGAAAGGGATTTTACTCCAGACTATTCCTGGTACCAAGAAAAGAGAAAAATTGGAGGCCTATTCTCGACCTGTCCGCTTTAAACACATTCATCATTGTTCCAAAATTCAAAATGCTGACCCTACAGCAACTTCTTCCCATGCTGGGCAAGGAGTATTGGCTGGTGACTCTAGATCTCAAGGAGGCATACCTGCACGTCCCCATACGACCAAATTGCAGAAGATACCTCAGATTTCTTGCAGGATCAGAGCATTATCAATTCTCAGCATTGCCCTTTGGCTTATCTACTGCGCCCAGAGTGTTCACGAAATGCCTGGCATCAGTAATCGCTCACTGCAGGCTTCAGGGAATCCAAATATATCCATACCTGGACGACTGCCTGATACAAGCGGACAACAAAAACAAGCTAACAGAAGACTTACAAAGAGTCATTCGCTTACTGCAAGCCCTGGGATATACAGTCAATATAAAGAAATCAAGACTGATACCATCCCAAAGAATAACCTTCTTAGGTGCAGAATTGGACACAGTAAAACAGATGGCATTCCTAACTGCAGAAAAACAAGAACAACTTCCTCTCTTCTTGGCATTAACAAAGCAGAACAAACTAACAGCAAGGAAAGTACTGCAGGCTATGGGCTTCATGGCATCCTGCATAATCCTGGTCCCTCATGCCAGACTGCATATGAGAAAGCTACAGTGGTACCTGAAGAATTTATGGTCTCAACACAGGCACAGCCTAGAAACCCAAATACCACTAATCCCATGCCTGAAACAAGAGTTCCTATGGTGGGCTCAGGCATGCCAGTCAAACCCAGGTTTGCCCTTCCACAGCATTCAACCAAGCCAAACCATCACAACGGACGCCTCAGACCTCGGTTGGGGGGCCCACATGCTGGACAAGTGCATACAAGGCTTATGGACTCCAGATCAGCTGCACCTGCACATAAATCAAAAGGAAATGCTGGCAGTCAAACTAGCAATCCAGAATTTCAGACCATTCCTCCAAGAAGGGCAGTTGATGATAAGGACAGACAACACCACAGTCATGTGGTACATCAACAAACAGGGAGGCACTCATTCATACCTCTATGCCGGATGGCACTGGACCTATGGAATATGGCTCTGAGCTACAACATTCAGTTACAAGCAATTTTGTACCGGAAAAGAAAACATCCTAGCAGACATATTAAGCAGAACTACCTCGAATGCTCACGAATGGATGCTACACCCGGACATCTTCAAGGTCATCACAAAGAAATGGGGACTGCCACAAATAGACCTATTCGCATCCCCACTCAATCACCAGCTCAAGAAATTCTGCACAAGGACGTACCACCCACTTGCTTGGAAGGTGGACTCTCTATCCTTCAGTTGGAAAGGCCTGACAGCATATGCATTCCCACCTCTTCCTTTGATGCACAAGGTGTTATTGAAAATCAAAGAGGAACGTCCAAGGATCATTCTGATAGCTCCAGACTGGCCAAGACAACATTGGTACCCATTACTGAGGAGCATGTCTCGGGGGGAAAATGTGGACACTACCCCTGATTCCTTTGCTGTTAACTCAGAGCGGCTACAACACCATGCATCCAAACCTGAAAACTCTGCAGCTGACTGCCTGGAACATTACATAAGAGCAACTAACCCAGATTTATCCCAAAGGGTTAAAGACATTATCCTTGAGGCCCGCAGACCCTCAACAAGAAGGAACTATGCAGGAAAATGGAAAAGGTTTCTCATGTGGAGTACTGAAAGGGGAAAAGATGTGTCAAAGGTAGACATTGCCAACATCTTGGAGTATTTGGCAGAGCTTCTTCATACAGGCCTGTCCTATTCCTCCATCAAGATACATGCATCAGCTATTTCTGCAGAATACAGCTTCGATCCCCCTGTCTTCTCAAGATCCTCTACTCAGGCAGTTTCTGAGAGGAATTAAAATGTAAAACCTCCTAGGAAACCACCATTACCAGCATGGGACTTGAACTTTGTGCTAGAAAAATTGACACTCCCCCCTTTCGAACCAGCAGCAACAGCAGATCTTCAACACCTATCCTGGAAAACTGCTTTTCTGCTGGCAATTACCTCAGCAAGAAGGGTTTCTGAGCTACAGGCTTTAATGGCAGTACAACCCTTCCTAATCTTCCATCAAGATAGAGTGTCCATGAGAACAAATCCTACATTTATGCCTAAGGTGGTATCCAGAGTGTCTTTAAACCAGGCTATCCACCTACCTACCTTCTTCCCAATCCACAGAACAGGGGGGAAAGACTGCTGCATACTTTGGATGTACATAGACAGTTGCGCTACTACCTGGACAGAACCAAGGGCAGTAGAAAAACTGACCAGCTTCTGGTAGCATATGCAACAGGAAGGGAAGGAAAAGCAATTTCAAAACAGACAATCTCCAAGTGGATAGGAAATTGCATCAGATTCTGTTACTCCTACCATGGAAAGCAAACTCCACAGAACATAAGGCCTCATTCTACAAGGGCTACAGCCACTACCACAGCTTTCTTACGAGGAGTGGCTACCAAGGACATTATAGAGGCTGCTACTTGGACCTCCGTGCATACATTTGCCAAGCATTATAACTTACCTTTATACTCTAGATCCTGAGCAGGGTTTGCCACTGCTGTTTTGCAAGGGATCCTAAATACACCATAATTTCTTCTTCCTCCTCCCCTAGTTTGGCTATGGTATTCTACCCATTTGTAAGGACTGCAGATGCATCCTTGAAGGACATAGTACAGTTTTGTACCTACCATAAATGTAGATGTCTGAACAGGAATGCATCTGCAGTCAGGATTACCCACCCTCCTTCCCCTCTGTGGTATTCCTAGGGTATTTGCCCATCTAATAGCTAGCTGGGGATCTCTTATGGTGTATTTGTTTGTATATATGTACATACATGCTTATTTTTGTATTTGCCTTCTACTTTTTGGAAACATTGGCATTTATCCAAAATTTAGCTATCCAAGAGGGCAACTGGCATCTGGGGCAAGAAACACTGAGGAAAATGGCGTCGGCTGATGCCTTTATACCCGAAGAACTGCAGCTATGACGTCGGGTGAAGTGCGACACCAGCTGAGGCCAGACCCAGACTTTGGAATCCGGCCGACCGAAGGGCTGCCTGACGACAGGACAACCCATTTGTAAGGACTGCAGATGTATTTCTGTTCGGACATCTACATTTATGGTAGGTACAAAACTGTACTTTTCCCTCTCTGGTAACCTACTTGTGAACTTCCAAATGTTAATGCAGTCTCAGTTGTCTGTGCTATAGTCAGTGACTAATGCATCTGCTTCCCAGCACAACTAATGGTACAGCCAGGCAGCAGAGCCAATGGCATTACTTTTCATCAGCACATCTGGATGTGCCTATGTGACTTAGTGGAAGTCTTCAAGACATCCTTTATTAATGCCTCCATTGACTGTTTGAACCTGTTCAGTCCAAAAGTGAAAAAAAAACTTACCAGGAGGAAGCAGGAAGACAAAACCCAGTCTGCAGTTGTAATATACTTTTCAACCCCACAAAGGACCTTCTGCCAAAACCTGAAAGGGGGGGGGGGGTTTGAGAGCTTTGGTTTTGAAAATCCAGGGTTTTGGCCAGTACACTAATGTAGACAGACACCCCCACGTCAGAGGGGGGGTAACTTTAATGGACGTATCTCCAGAGACGGAGGTGAACCACAGAATGTGGGGTTTGGTGGTCCTTTCACTGAGAAACCCTACCAGCACTCCTGAATAGTTGCCTGAGTGACACACTCTGGAAGGTGCTCATCACTGCACCCTCAAACCTATCCGACCGTAACTCCAGATTCATGGGTGGAGAGGATAATCACCAGAGGCTGTGGTTATTCCCTTTGTTTCTTCTCCTATGAAAATGAAAAAAATTCCTGATAAACCACCATCCAGATGGATTTTACAGCAGCAGAAGTAAAACTACCCAGTCATCCAGCTGTTCCTCCCAGACCAGTCAGGATCTATTGTCTATTAGTGCTTCTTTTTAGTTTTGAAGAAAACGGGACACCTAAAGCCCATCATGGAACTAAGCCACCTCAATCAGTTCGTGTAACCGACAAGATGCCAGATGATCGCTGTACATTCCAGTCTTTCTCTGCTGAGGAAGGACTACTGGATGCCCCCAGTAGATGTCCTTCATGGATGCATCTGCAGTCATAACAAGTGGGTTGTCCTGTCGTCAGGCAGCCCTGCAGTCGGCCGGGTTCCAAAGTCCGGTCCGCTTCGCTGATGTCGACCCACCCGACGCCATCAAAGTCCGGGTCCAAGCCTGGCCTGATGTCACTCCACCCGACGGCATCTGTTGGTCTTCGGTATAAAAGCATCAGCCGACTTTAACCTGGAAAACAAATACCCCATAAAGATTAATTTACTGTCTGCCTTGTTTAGCCCAGTTCCACGTAACCTGTGGGAAACAAATACCAAAGCAAAGATTTCCACTACAGGCCTTAGTGGTTTAGGCCCCAGCCCCACGAGCAGCCTGTTCGCCTGTGTTCTTCAACAATTTAATAACGCTTTAGGCCGGTCGGAGTTTGCAGAACAGTTTTTCGGTTCTGATTTTTTTATTATTGGCGTGCCGATCCTCCCCTACCCCCCCAAACGAAAAGATAAAGACCGACACCATGTCTCGCGTTTCGGGGGTTTCACTCGTAAAAAAAAAAAAAAAAAGTGCTGAAAGGTCGCCGGCCCGCCGAAAACTGCTCAAAGTACAGCTGAACCTATTCTACAACCGAGGCCCCCCTGCTACAACTCTTGAATCGACCTCATTTATTTTTACGGTTACACCACGACGATCAGACACCATCCCCTGATCCCCCTTCGTTCTCCACCCCAGCACGCTAGCCTGCTAGGCAGTGGCTCTGCCATATGTCGCCAGGGCTAAAGCAGCTAAAAAGCAGCTACTAAAAAATGCTTTCTTTGAAGATTTAATTAATTTAATTAGAGGATCTCACAATTCACCCAGACAGGGCCTTCTCAGCCCCCAGAGAAAGAGACCCTAGGGCAGAACCCCTGAGCCAGTAGGCTAGATGAACTGACATCTGCAACCAGCCCAGGCTCTTCAGCAATTCCTTCTCTCTCCAATTTTGAAGATTCTGATGCTGAAGAATCCATCTACCTTCCCAGAAGAAGAGAAGAATTAGAAACTCTTTGTGCATGCCAGCATGAACAAGAACAGTGGCAGTGGCAGTCAGAGGATTTTTTCAGAGAAAAGACCTTAGGAGGACCTTTACCTTCCACAGCACAGCACAGCTCCCAGCTAATTCCCTCCTGTTCTCTGTGGTGATGATGCTTCATGATGTTTGTTCCGCCCCAGATCTTTTCAGCCCCCCCAGCCCTGCCAACCACAGATCTTTTTTAGGTTGTGAGACTCATCACCACCCCTTTTACCCCCACCAATTTGCAGAGACAGAAACTATATCCCAGGGTCCCCAGCCGCAGCCAGCCACAAAAAACCCTAAAACCCTGAAGCAAGGAAGGGGAGACAGATGGGGTAAAAAAAGGTCTACAAAGGTCTACACTTCAGCTACTCTCTCTCTGAGCTTTCTTTAACACCACACATTCGTTACATCTTGATCAGTTAAACTAAACTAAATGAACTACAACTAAAACTAATACCATGTATTGATGACAAGTATAAGAATATAACACAACATATGGTAAATTCCAAAAAACAGCTATGAGCAACCATTCCTTTATTTAGATCTTTATTTATGACAGGGCAGTTGATAAGAGTGGCAAAGACGGCAGGCATGTTAAAGGCTGACTTGTTACCGGATCATGTTAAAGCCTGCTAGATGCTGTAAAGGACAAGACAGAAAACAGAGTTGACAAGACATGCAGCAGGTTATGAAGAAAATGAAGAAAAGGCAAAATCTGTTCAAACTGTTAAAAATTTCTTTCAACAGACTAGCCCAGGCTTCATTGCAGGACCTGCAACTTACAAAATTTCTGGACCTGACAAAAATTCAAAATTCTCAAAGGAACCAATCCAGAGCCCAGAGAACAGAGGACATAGGAGGTGCCTAGGTGAGGAGATATTCAGCTACAGTGAACAGAGAAACAGACACACACACACACACTACATCACACCAGAAACAAACTTCTACAGCAAACAAATACTAAGTCAAATAAACAGCAGTTAATCCGCAGCTCAAAAGAAACCAGGTATTCCTTTAAAAAGAAAGAACTGGCACTACATAACAAAAGACAAGTTTACAAAACAAACCATAGATCAACCAGTCAAGAGATCACACAAACCACTTCAAATCAAAACTAGAGCCAAATCCAAAACACAAACAAAAAAAACATGAGCTAATACCAGCAAATTGAAAGAACAAGGGAGGGAGGCCAACAGCAGAACATGCAAAACAACAAGAACTAGAAAAAAGTCCTAGAAAGGAAAAGTTGAAGGGAAAAACACTAGTTCCCACCTCACCTGTTCAAAAATGCTGACCAAACAAATTCAAAATGAATAAAAAAACCAATTGGTCCATGCTAGCAAGGAGCCTCCTGCTGGTAACTTCTAGATCTCAAGGAGGCATACCTGCACCAATCTGCAGAAGATACCTCAGATTTCTTGCAGGATCAGAGCACTATCAATTCTCAGCATTGCCCTTTGGCTTATCTACTGCCCAGAGTATTCACAAAATGCCTGGCATCAGTAACGCCCATTGCAGACTTCAGGGAATTCAAATTTACCCATACCTGGACGACTGCCTGCTACAAGGGGACAACAAAAGCAAGCTGACAACAGATTTACAAAGGGTCATTTACTTGCTACAAGGACTGGGATACACAGTCAATTTACAAAAGTCAAGGCTGATACCATCCCAAACAAGGACATTCTTGAATTGGACACAGTACAACAAATGGCATTCCTGACTACAGAAAAACAAAAGAACTTCCTCTTTACTTTGGCACTAACAAAACTAAACAAGTTAACAGCAAGAAAAGTTCTGCAGGCCTTGGGCTTCATGGCATCATGCATAATCTTGGTCCCATTTGCCAGACTACATATGAGGAAACTACAGTGGTACCTAAAGAATTTATGGTCCCAACACAGACACAGTCTAGAAACAGAAATCCCACTAATTCCATGCTTAAAACAGGAGTTCCTATGGTGGGCTCAGGCATGCCAGTCAAACCCAGGCCTACCCTTTCGCAGATGTCAACCAAGCCAGACCATCACAACAGACGCTTCAGACCTAGGGATGGGGCCCACATGCTGGACAAATGCGCAAGGATTGTGGACACAGGATCAACTTCACCTGCACATCAATCTAAAAGAAATGCTGGCAGTAAAACTGGCAATCCAAAAGTTCAAACCATTTCTCAAAGAGGGCCAGTTGATGATAAGGACAGACAACACCACAGTCATGTGGTACATCAACAAACAGGGAGGCACTCATTCATACCCCTATGCAGAATGACCTTGGAGCTGTGGACCCTGGCACTCAGCTACAACATTCAGTTACAGGCAATATTTGTACCGGGAAAGACAATACTCTAGCAGACATATTAAGCAGAACCACTTCGATGCCCACGAATGGAAGTTGCACCGACATCTTCAAGACCATCTCAAGAAATGGGGAATGCCACAGATAGACCTATTCGCATCACCTCTCAATCACCAGCTCAAAAATTCTGCACAAGGACATTCCACCCACTAGCATGGAAAGTGGACTCACTCTCCTTCAACTGGAAAGGCCTAACAGCATATGCATTCCCACCTCTTCCTTTGATACACAAGGTATTACTAAAAATCAAGGAAGAACGTCCAAGGATAATCCTGATAGCTCCAAACTGGCCAAGACAACACTGGTACCCACTACTGAAGAGCATGTCTCGAACAATATGTGGCCAATACCCTGATGCCTTTGATGTTAACTCAGAACAACTACAGCATCATACATCCAAACCTAAAAACGCTGCAACTGACTGCATGGAACATCACATAGCAGCAGCTAATCCAGAACTTTCCCAAAGAGTTAAAGACATTATTCTTGAAGCACTTAGACCTTCAACAAGAAGGAACTATGCTGGAAAATGAAAAAGGTTTGTCATTTGAGTAATGAGTGAAAGAGGAAAAGATGTGTCAAACATAGATATGCCTAACATTCTGGAGTATTTGGTCAACTTCTTCATTCAGGCCTGTCCTACTCCTCCATCAAGATACATGCATCAGCTATTTCAGCAGAATACAGCTTTGATCCACCTGTTTTTCAAGACACTTTGCTCAGGCAGTTCCTCAGAGGAATCAAGAATGTAAAACCTCCAAGGAAACCACCATTACCAGCTTGGGATTTAAACTTTGTGCTAGAAAAGTTGACACTATCACCCTTTGAACCAGCAGCAACAGCAGACCTACAACACCTGTCATGGAAAACTGCTTTCCTACTGGCAATTACTTCAGCAAGGAGGGTTTCAGAACTACAGGCCTTAATGGCAGTGCAACCCTTCCTAATCTTCCACCAAGATAGAGTGTCCATGAGGACTAATCCTACATTTATGCCCAAGGTGGTATCCAGAGTGTCTTTAAACCAGGCAATCCACCTACCTACCTTCTTTCCCAACCCACAAAACAGAGGGGAAAGAATACTGCATACCTTGGATGTACATAGACAGCTACGCTACTACTTGGACAGAACAAAAATAGCAGAAAGACTGACCAACTTTTTGTAGCCTATGCAACAGGAAGGGAAGGAAAAGCTATTTCCAAACAGACAATCTCCAAATGGATAGGAAATTGCATACGATTCTGTTACTCCTTCCATGGAAAACCAATTCCACAGAACATAAGACCTCATTCTACAAGGGCAACAGCCACTACCACAGCCTTCTTACGAGGAGTGGCAACCAAAGACATTATTGAGGCGGCTACTTGGACCTCCGTGCATACATTTGCCAAGCATTATAATTTGCCTCTATATTCCAGATCCCGAGCAGGGTTTGCCACTGCTGTACTGCAAGGGATCCTAAACACACCATAATCTACTTTTATCCTCCTCCCTAGTTGGCTATGGTATTCTACCCATTGTTATGACTGCAGATGCATCCATGAAGGACATAGTACAGTTTTGTACCTACCATAAATGTAGATGTCCGAACTGGATAGCATCTGCAGTCAGGATTACCCTCCTCCCCTCTGTGGTACTCCTAGGGTGTTTACCCTCCTAATAGCTAGCTTGGGGGGGAATCTTTTATGGTGTATTTGTTTGTATATATGTACATATATGCTTATTGATGTGTTTACCTCTATCTATTTGGAAACATTGGCATCTATCCAAATTTTAGCCTGCAAGAGGGCTACTGGCATCTGGGGCAAGAAACACTGAGGAAAATGGCGCCGCTGATGCTTTTATACCCAAGACCAACAGAGATGACGTCGGGTGGAGCGCATCCATCAGCTCCGGGACTTTGACCCACCCCAAGCCGACTGCAGGGCTGCCCAGGACAACCCACTTGTTATGACTGCAGATGCTATCCAGTTCGGACATCTACATTTATGGTAGGTACAAAACTGTACTTTCTTCAGGATGCGCATTATCATGTCAAGAAAACAAAGCAGTCCAAGGGATTTATCCATTTCTGGTGCAGAGACTATTGTTTTTCAGTTCAGGGCAATGCCTTTCTGTCTCAATACAGCCCCCAGGGTATTCACCAAATGCATGATAGTGGTAGCAGTGTGTCTTGGGCTGCAGTGGTTCCAGGTTTTCTTGCATTTGGACAGTTGGCTTCTTAAGACACCAACCAATGATCTACTAGTTCAACGCAGGGCTTCTTACTCCAGTGTTGGGAATTACTATTTCTTTCTAAGAGTCAGCTGACACTAATGCAGAAGATAGAGTTGATTGGATGCCACTTGGACAAATAGCCAAACTCCAGCAATTCAAATTGGTTTTCCACCACCCTTCTCCCCACAACAGGACTTATTGTTTATCTTGATCACTGCTGTAGTAGCTTAAGCAATATGGGCTATATCCTGCAAGAACATAATAGCTGGTTAGCTTCCAAAGCTTCAGGGCATTTTCTGTGTGCCCAAACAGTCCTCTTGAGTTGAGCTGACAAAAGGTTTGGGCACAAAGTCCTTCAGTGCTTTCCCGCACCTGAATAGTAATGTCCTCCTCTGAGGCTCACAAGGATCAACTGTCAGCTTTTGCTGTTCTTTGCTGGGCAGAGAAGTTCTCTTCAGGGGAAAACTTTCCTTTAAATAAATTGTTCGATAGCACTTTACTTTTCAGGAAAGTTATTTTAAAGCTAGGAGTTTGTTTTTTAATGGACTCACAAGATTGTATTGTACTACTAAATGGGATTGCTGTTATTTCCTTTCATTTTAAAAGTAGTTTAAAGTATTTAAAAACATTTTTATGGAGAAATTGTTTATTTTACTTCTAGGGTTGACAGAGTTTTAAGTGCTTTTTACTGTGCTCTTCTGTAGAAAAAAAACGACACTTAGACTTAAAATTTTTACCTTCTTTTGCTGTTTATTTTGTCAGGGAAAGAGGCACTATTTTCGGCTAGAATGTTGAACAAACTGTTGGCCCCACTGTCCGTCCTATAGCCACAAAAAGAAAAAGTTAGGCAGCCTTTGCCGCCACTGCAGACTAGCAGTTTGCCTCATTCACCGATGGATGACTCTGCTGTGGCCATTCGCTGTACCTCAGATGACTCATCTTTTTCCCGAGGTCCCTCTGGTGTAACATTTACAGCCACTATGGACCAGGGGTTAGCCATGTCCTCTGCAGCTGTTGGGGTCCCCTCCGTAGGCAGGGAAGAGCCACTTTTACTTTTCCTGGGCAAGGAACAGGGAAGACTTTCCTGTTTTATCGGATGTTGTACCCATCCTTGGGGAACCTGCTGCTGCCATTAATTAATAACACTGTTGGCCCCATTTTTCCTATACAAAAGAAGCAGAACATGTACCTACTGCTCAGATTTTCTTGGACCAGAATAATGTACTGGGTCAGGCTTTGGATTTAATTCAGGCAGTTGATCCTTAATGAAATAGTTTCTGATAAAAGAAAGAAGGGTTCCTCATTTCCTAAAGAGATTCAAGATTCTGATGAAGGGACAGATATAGGTTTCTCTCCTCATATTTCTGATTCAGACTTAGAGCTCAGTTTCGCTGTCTCCCTATGGGGGTGGGGTGTCTCTTTCAGTGAGACTATTTCCAGAATGTTCTCATTTCCTCAGAGGGGTAAAACCCGAGGTCTCTTAGTCCCTCGGAAAATACTATGATCTGTTATGTTAGGCGTTTCCAGAACTTGTTCCTCCAGTTCTATAAGCTTTGGAGGATGTTTGTGCTACTGCCTGCAATTTTCCTGATAGTCAACCAAATACCTTTAAAAAGGCTGACAGACTATATAAAGTTCCTTAGTCTTTTAAGTCATTGTATACTTCTCTCAAACATGACCCAGTAGCTATAGCTTTAGTTAATCCAAATGCTGCTAAATGTTTGGATCTGATATATTTTCCATCCATACCTCAAGTTTATCCATTTTGGATCCCAGTTAGATTCGATTTTAGCCACTTGTAAGCTTTTAGATCCAGTGCTCAGTCTCCTCCACTTACCCATAATCCCTGGTGTTAACTGAAATACCTCAGATTTTGTTTGCTACCACAAGCGTTGGATGGGTATCTTGGTGCTTAGGCGATGAATGTTATAAAGCTTTGTATTTTTTCTGCTGTTTGCATCTTTGTAGATCTTTGGTATTTATCTGTGTGACATTAGGAGGTACTGCCAGCCATGCCAGTAGAAGCAGGGCAGTGGATGTCTGACTTGTGCCAGCACAGCTAGATGGAATTTTGTATATAATTATGTTTCTTGTGTATCAAGCTGATTTGTACAGATGCTTGTGCTGAAATTGTATTTGTGAAGTTTGCTTGTGTTAAATTGTATGAACAGTGCACCTTGCTGGGATGAAAAGAAATGTACATGTGTAATTGTAACTGAATTAAATATATATGTTTTAATAGAGGTTCTGATATTGTCTTTAATTCCTCCTCTCATATGGGTTACGGATCTGCCCTCTGAAAAAACTTGGCCGCATTTCTTCAGACTAGGATCCAAGTCTCAAGCTCCTCCCACTGCCCATAATGCCTGGCACTCCAGCCAACCTCCCCAGATCTCATTTGCTGACAGCGGAATCAGATGTGGTCACCTGAGTCGAGAGTTTTAGTGAATGTCCTTCAAGAATGCAACTGCAGTCATAACATATGGGTTGTCCTGCCTCAGGCAGCCCTCGGTCGGACAAATTCCAAAGTCCGGGTCCGGCGTCGGCTGGTGTCGCCTCCTCTCCGACATCACAACGGCTGAACTATAAAGGCATCGGCCGACGCCATCTTCTTCAGTCTTTCTTGCCGTGCGGTGCCCGAAGCAGAAGCAGTTCGCAAGTGCCGGTCGGTCAGCTCCTGTGTTTTCAGTACCTAAGTCATCTAAAAGCTAAGTACCCCGTTGGGGAACATTTTTTCTTGCCTCAGCCGATGTCAGAACAAATTGAGAAAGTTAATAATTGTTTGTCTTGTGGTAAACAAATACCTCATAAGGACTTCCATTCTTACTGTCTTCCTTACCTGGGCCCAGACCACGACGTCTCGGCCTGTGCTTGCTTTAATAAGCGCACTCTCAGGCGCCGGGCAGAATTTGCTGAAGACTTTTTTGGCGAATCCTTCGCATATACCATGCCGTTGGATCTACCGACAGCTCAATCTTCCAATAAACGGAAGGACCGGGACCGGCATCCTCGGCCTACGTCCTCTACCGATACTACTCCCAGACCCTCCCCTAGTGCTTCGGTCCCTGTGGAAGTGGTAATTCAGCCGCTCCAGGCCGACGACACAGCGTTAACTAGTCCTTCGGTCCCGGAGACCTCTCTGGTGCCGGTTGTTGATTTTCCTCCGGATACCAAAGTTCTTGATTTACCCGACACCATTCCGGTGGACAAGGTCACTCCTGCACGTGGGGCTGCTAGGCCTCCTGTATCTATGTCCATCAAGGCCTTTGCACGTGCTAAGGCCGCCAGCCAGGCCAAGGCCCATCCTAAACCTGCTGCCCAGGCCCCTCCTTCTGATAAACAGATTATGTCTCTTGCTGCAGACCTTATTTCCCTTATCAGGGGGTCTCAGCCTCACCCAGACAGAGGTTCTCAGCCTCCTGCAGAGAAAAGGCCTAGAACTGAGCAGACTGAAAACCTCTCTTCAGATGAGGCCTCTGGGGATTCTGAGCATTCAGATATTCAAGAAGAATCCTTCCAGGCCTATGAGGACTCTGATGCTGAGGAATCAATTCCCTCTGCCTCTCCTCCAGAGGATTTCTCTTTTGGTGAATCCTGCACTCAATGAGGGAACATTTCCAATGGCAGGGTCAGGAATTCTCTGATTCCAGGAAAAGGCTCCGTACCTTCCTAAAGCTTCCCCAGCACAGACCTTTAGCTATTCCTCCTGTGAATGGATGTTTTGGATGATGTTTTCTCCGATTCCAGTGCTAACCCTGACTCTCTCCCCCCTGCTCCTGTCAAGCCAGACAGATATTGCAGAGTCCCTGACACTCACAAACATCTCTTTAAGGCCCACACCGTGGATTTAGAAACTATTTCACAGGGTCCCAAGGGAGTGGCTACCTCCTCTGCCAAGAATCCTTTGCCAGCAGATAGGGAAGCCAGGTCTATGGAGAGATGGGGTAAAAAAGTTTATACCTCTACCACCCTAGCCATGAGGTCTCTTAACTGCCTTTTTCATATGTTTCAGTACCAGGATTTTTTACTGGATGATTTACAGAAGAAGTTAGCCTCTCCTGAGCCTATTGACAGAAAGGCATTGCAGGATCACATACATAACACTCAGCAGGTTAACAATCATTTTCTTCAGTGTGGTTATGATGCATTGGAAGCTTCATGTAGGGCAGCTGTGACTGGGGCTGTGATACGTAGACATGCTTGGTTAAAAGATCAGCCACTGCCAGACCATGTCAAAGTAAAGTTACTTGATGCACCTCTGGAAAAACAGAAGCTTTTTGGCGCTAATGCACAAGATGTGTTGAAATCCATTGAGGAAAAAGCTAAATCAGTACAGACAGTCAAGGATTTCCTCCAGGTTCAGCCACCCAGATTCAGTAGAAACTGTCCTTCAAAGAATTGGTCCTTCCCAGACTCGGACAAGTTTCAAAGGGGAAAGAACAGGCGTGGCCGAGGCTGAGGACAATACCGAGGCTCCTACAGGGGATGCCAATGGCAACCTACAAATCAAAGAAGTGCTGCAGCCAGTCCAGCTGCACCACAAGGACAATCACAATGACTTGACTTTCATGCCGCCTACAAGGGCTCAGAGAGAAGCACCCTTGGGCGGAAAATTATCCTTATTCTCAAAGAACTGGCATATCTTAACCAAGGACAGTTGGATTCTGGATTTAATAGACAAGGGTTACAGATTCCACTTCCATACTTTACCTACAAGACAAGGCATGCCAAACCTGCCACACCATCAAAGGGCAGCGGCACTCATTCAAGTTTCAAAGCTATTAAGTATAAAAGCAATAGAAAAGGTACCTCCCCAGGAACAAGGCCAGGGATTCTATTCAAGACTGTTCCTTGTTCCAAGAAAGGAAAACAAATGGAGGCCTTTACTGGACTTGTCTACTCTAAATACCTTTCTCATTGTGCCAAAGTTCAAAATGCTGACGTTACAGCAACTCCTTCCCATGCTGGGCAAGGGGTCTTGGCTGGTCACTCTGGACCTCAAGGAGGCATACCTGCATGTCCCAATCAGACAAAGCTGCAGAAGATACCTCAGATTTCTTGCAGGGACAGAGCACTATCAATTCTCAGCATTGCCGTTTGGCTTATCTACTGCGCCCAGAGTGTTCACGAAATGCCTGGCATCAGTAGTGGCACACTGCAGACTCCAGGGAATTCAAATATACCCCTACCTGGACGACTGCCTCATACAAGCAGACAACAGACGAACCTTAATAAGAAACTTGGACTATGTCATGCAATTACTACAGGCCTTGGGATACACAGTCAACGTTCAGAAATCAAGGCTACTGCCATCCCAACAGATTATTTTCCTAGGAGCCAAACTGGACACACAAACACAAATGGCCTACCTCACAGAGGAAAAACAACAGCAGTTACCAGAGTACTTCAAAGGCCTAGCACAGCTCTCCCAGCTGACTGCAAGGAAACTCCTGCAGGCCCTGGGGTTCATGGCATCATGCATTCTTCTGATACCTTTGGCAAGACTTCATATGAGAAAGCTGCAATGGTATTTGAAAAGCTTATGGTCCCAACACAGCCAAAGCCTAGAGGACGTAATCCCACTTATTCCATGTCTGCAAAAGGAATTCTTGTGGTGGGCTCAAGCAAGTCAATTAAACAAAGGCATGTCTTTCAACAGACCTCAAGCAGGTCAAATAATTACAACAGACACCTCAGATCATGGATGGGGGGGCGCACATGGAGGGCAGATGCGTTCAAGGTCAATGGACACCAAAGGAAAGACATCTGCACATAAACCAAAAAGAGATGCTGGCAGTGATACATGCAATCGAGAGTTTCGAAAAATCACTGCAGCAAGGACATTTACTAATAAGGACAGACAACACCACTGTCATGTGGTACATAAACAAGCAGGGAGGGACTCATACCCCCTCTACAGACTAACAATGATTCTCTGGGAAAAAGCACGGAGTCTGAAGATACATCTGCAATCCCAGTTTGTGCCAGGCAAGGACAATGTACTGGCGGACAAGCTGAGCAGAAATTTCTTGGATCCACACGAATGGATGCTGCATCCCCACATTTTCTCACAAATAAAGACATGGGGAAGAACGGACATAGATCTATTTGCGTCTCACACGAATCATCACCTGGAAAAGTTCTGTACCAGGACCCACCATGCACTAGCCTGGACAACGGATGCTCTCTCCTTCAGCTGGAATTCCCTAAAAATGTATGCATTTCCTCCTCTGCCACTGTTGACCAAGGTGATCCTGAAGATCAAAGCAGATCAACCAACAGGCATTTTGATAGCTCCAGACTGGCCAAAGCAACACTGGTACCCATTGCTGTTGAGCATAACTCTGACCAAACCGTGGCCTCTGCCCCTATGGCCCCTGCTCCTAACACAACACAACTACAGGACTGTTCACCAAAACCTGAAAACATTACATCTGACAGCCTGGAGGTTACTTTAACTCCTTCCGCTTCCAATCTTTCCAAGGCAGTTCAGGACATCTTATTGGAAGCACGCAGACCATCCACCAGAAAAGCCTATTCAGCCACGTGGAAGAGATTCGGCATCTGGGCTGCCAACAGGGGTCAGGATACAACAGTACTGAGTATACCTCAGATATTGGAATACTTGGCAGAAATGTTCCATTCTGGACTCTCATATTCTTCCATAAAGATTCATGCCTCAGCAATCTCAGCAAGATACAATTGTGATCCACCAGCGTTCTCACATCCTTTGCTAAGACAGTTCCTGAGAGGGATAAAGAATATCAAGCCTCCCAGAAAACAACCAGTACCTGCATGGGACCTCAATTTTGTACTGGAAAAGTTATCTCTGCCTCCCTTTGAGCCAGCAGCAACCTCGGAGATGCAATTTCTATCATGGAAAACGTTTTTTCTATTGGCAGTCACATCAGCAAGAAGAGTCCCGGAGATACAGGCACTCATGGCAGTACCTCCTTTCCTCATTTTCCATCAGGACAGAGTCTCTCTAAGAACAAATCCTTCTTTCATGCCATAGGTGATTTCCAGGGTGTCTCTAAATCAAGCTATTCACCTTCCTACTTTCTTCCCCAATCCTCAAAATAGAGGGGAAAGACTGCTGCATACCTTGGACATACACAGGCAACTACGCTGCTACTTGGACAGAACTAAGGCCACCAGAAAGTCTGACCAGCTGTTTGTAGCCTATGCTGCTGGAATACAAGGAAAAGCAATCTCCAAGCAAACAATTTCAAAATGGATTGGACACTGCATCAGATTCTGCTATTCTTACCATGGGAAAAGTGTGCCAGCCAATATTAGGCCACATTCCACCAGAGCTATAGCCACATCCACAGCTTTCCTAAGAGGAGTGGCAACAAAGGACATTCTAGAGGCTGCTACATGGAGCTCCGTGCATACATTTACCAAACACTACAACCTGCCTTTATACTCCAGATCCCGAGCAGGCTTTGCTTCGGCAGTCCTGCAGGGCATTTTAGCTACACCTTCTTTTTCTTAGCTCCATCCACCCCCAGCTTGGCTATGGTATTCAACCCATATGCTATGACTGCAGTTGCATTCTTGAAGGACATAGTACAGTTTTGTACCTACCATAAATGTAGATGTCCGATAGATATGCAACTGCAGTCGGATTTTCCCTCCCGCCTTCCCCTATTTTCCTTTATTTGGGTCCATTCCCCCTGTTCCTTTTAGCTGGGGGGTATCCTATGGTGTATCTGTTTATTACTGTTGTGCATGTCTGGAATTGTTTATCCATTCACCAAATTTAGCCTTCCTAGGAGGGCACCTGGCATCTGGGGCAAGAAACACTGAAGAAGATGGCGTTGGACGATGCCTTTGTACTCCAGCCGTTGTGACGTCGGAGAGGAGGCAACACCAGCCGACGCCGGCCCGGACTTTGGAATTCGGCCGACCGAGGGCTGCCTGAGGCAGGACAACCCATATGTTATGACTGCAGTTGCATATCTATCGGACATCTACATTTATGGTAGGTACAAAACTGTACTTTTTCCTGGTTATTTTCTTTACAGATAAGTTCCCTTTTAATTATTTTCTTATCTTTACTTCCTCTGTGCTTATTCCCCACTACCATTGATTCCAAAGTTTCTTCAGAAAGCAAAGCATCTAAAGTCCTTTGTAATCCTCATTGTCCCTTCTGGCCTGGTCAGATTTTGCTCCCCTTCCTCCGGTCTCACCTGAGGTATCATCCATGGATTCTAGAACCCAAACAGGATCTTCTTTATTACCCCATAGAGGGTTATCACCCCAGTCTGATATCCCTGAAATTGACCGCTTGGTTTCTCCACTTAGTGATCATTCAAAGGTCTAAGCTTACTTCCCCAGTCTGAAAGGACTTAGTGCTGTGCAAGTAAAAATGCAACTCTCTGTGAACATCTAACGAATGCTGCAATCATTTTCCATCATTAGAGAAATTAGGGAAAAAGCTACTAAGAAAGTTTACAGTAACAAATGGAAGAGATTTGTCTTCTGGGCTTCCAAAGAAAACATTGACCCTTTTTCAGCACCTATTGCTAATGTTCTGCATTTCCTGATGTCTGTCTTCAAAGGAGCAGCTAGTTTCTCCACCATCAAACTCCATTTAGTGGCTATCTCTAATTTTTATTCTGGCAATGTTCTCAACTGCCCTTTAACTTCCAAACCATACAAGGCCTTCTTGAAAGGGGTCTTTCTTCTCAGGCCTCTGGTAAAGGACCCATCTCTACCATGGGATCTCACTGTGGTTTTGCAGAGCTCAACTCAAAAACCCTTTGAATCAGCAGGTAACTGTGATCTAAAGTTTCTTTCTTGGAAGACCGTTCTTGTTGCTGGTTGCCACCACCTCATCTAAGAAAATATCTGAAATTCTGGCCTTAGCTTCTAAGTCACCTTACATAATTTTCCACAAAGATAGATAGTGTCCCTTCGTACAAACCCTTCCTTTATGCCCAAGGTAGCTACTGAGCCCAGTTTTAACCAGACTGTCCAACTACCAGTCTTTTTCCATAATTTCTGTAATGATGGACAACGATTGTGGTCATTCGTTAGATGTTCACAGATAATTCTGTTTTTACTTCCACAGGACTAAGTCCTTTCAAAAGTCAGAGCAGTTCTGTTTCCTTCTCTGCTAGCTGTCTAGGTCAGGTGGTTTCAAAGGTTACTCTCACCAAGTGGATTACAGACTGTATCACCTCCATTTATAATAAAAATGGATTACAACTACCTCGCCCTCTTAAGCCCCACTCCACTAGGTCTGTGTCCATCTCATGTGCCTTTTCTTCCAGGGCTTTGTTAGATGTCTGTGCTGCAGTCACTTGGTCTAAGGCTCACATGTTTGTATCACATTGTACATTGGATCTTGTTTCCTGAAGCAGTGAGACCACCCAAGAGTTGCACAGCTGTGGACACTACCAGTATTTGAGGAGGAATGAGAGAGACATCAGATTTATTAGTTATGTACTTAACATAACTTGGTATCTGTGTTGTCTTCTTTCATTCCTCTCTACCTTCCCACCCTGCCATCCCCCTTCCTGGCACTCTAGAAGACCTGGAAAGTAGTATTCTTTCGTACTGTGGATGTTCATTGTGTTTCACTGTTGCAGTCATTACTGTATTCCTTGCCTAGGTCCTGATCACAACGTTGCTAGTTTTCTGCTAGATTTAACCAATGCACTAGTTTTGTGCTAGATTTAACCCATGCACTATCAAGCGTCTGTTTGATTTTGCTTTCCATTACTTTGGCCGAAGATTTAACTAGATAATGCTGTCGGATCAGCCAGCGATTTAGTACCAAACAAAGTATCATGCTGTAATGGTGCATCTAATAATTTTGCTTTAACATGATCAGGCAGATTTTGTTCCTTTTACCAAGCATGCTTTCTAATCACAGAACCTGAAACAGCAGCCCTGCAGGAGGCCTCTAGTGAATCATAACCACATTGCAAAGTGTGCTTTCCCACTTGTTCAGCTGCATGCAGTAAATCCTGCAATTCTTTGTTTTCTGAACATTCAGTATTTGTCAGCATTTTCTGTTTAAGCTGTGACATTAAATATTGCTGATATTTAAGCATATGAAACTGATAATTTAAGGCCCTTATTGCCAGGGTATCAGAAGTGTAGACTTTTTCCCCCATCTGTCCAGAGCCCTTGAATCCCTATCAGAGGGGACAGGGTTTTTTTACAGTGGAAGCTTTAACCCCCTTGGGGCCTTGAGATTTAATTTCTGGGTCAGCAGTGGGGTTTTTATACAGGAATTTGAGAATCAGGAACCCTGTAATATCTGTCTGACTTAGCAGGTGCAGGGGGGAGTGAGTCAGGGGACAGGTTGGATTCAGTGAATACATCGTCCACAATGTCTAGCACAGGTAGAATAGCTAGGGGTCTGTGCTGTGGAAGAAGCAGAAAATCTCTGAGCCTTTTCTTAGATTCAGAATAATCTTGGCTCTCCCAGTGGAAATGTTCTCTCATGGTGTGTAAGGTTTCCCCAAAAGAATAATCCTCTGGAGGAGAGGCTGAAGGAATGGATTCTTCAGCATCAAAATCCTCATAGGGAAGCATGGAGTAACCTTGTTCAGAAGAGGAATCAGAAGAAATGGAAACCTGATCAGAAGAATCATACTCTGTCTCTTGCCTAGGCCTCTTATCAGGAGGGGGATGGGTACCCTGATTAAAGTAATTAGGTCTTCGGCCATTTTGAGCATTTGTTTTTTAGGCATGGTGGTCTGAGTTGGAGAATGCTGTAGTTGTTTCTTTGTCTTTAATGATGCTTTAGTCTTTGTCTTTGAAACTGAGGATGGCTTAATGTATAGCTGTGTAGGTCTGAAAACACCCTCAGAAGCCGATGCCTGCTCAGCGGCTCCGGACCCATCTGAGGGATTGATTTCCGAGGTTCCAAAACCTTGAATATCCAGACACCCAGTTGGCTGCACGTGGGAGTCGGAAGTGGCCTGTGGCTCAGAGGTAGCGGGCGCCAGGGGCTACGAAAGCGCCTCACTGAGAACCGGTGACTGGCCTAGAAGAGACTTCGTCATCTGTTTTGGACCTCGGATGCCTATCCTTTTCCTTGTCCTTGCGTTTTCTGTAAACTGCGGTCGTTGGCTGATCCGACTGCATTATATAGTTAAATCTTCGGCCAAAGTAATGGAAAGCAAAATCAAACCGACGCTTGATAGTGCGTTGGTTAAATCTAACACAAAACTGACAACTAGCAACATTGTGATAAGGGCCTAGGCAAGGAATACAATAATGACTGCAACAGAGAATTCACATGAACATCTACATTGATGGTCGGTACACAACTGTACTTTCCTGAGTTTCTTTGAGCCTCTGGTTTATATATATGTATATATATATATATATATATATATATATATATAATTTTTTTTTTAATTTCCTTTTTTCCTATTTTGCTCTCTTATTATCTGTGGCTAGCAAACTCGATCTGAGGATGTTGGTTGGAGTGCAGGTTATTGTGGGTAGTGGGAGAAGCTCAAGACTTGTATCCTAGTCTGAAGAAATATGGCAGAGGCAGATTCAAGGATGTATGTGAGGAGGAATGAAAGAAGACTACACAGATACCAAGTTATGGTAAGTACATAACTAATAAATACTCGTGCAGCAGAAGTTAACCAGCTAGCTTGCTTCAAGAAAAATAAGGGAAATGTAAATGAGCTGTTAAACCATTAAAACAGTATCCCACAGTATTGAATGGGACTGGAGATGGTGGGTCTGGGTGAAGCCTTTCTTCATTAGCTCAGTAAAAAGAGGGAAAGTCCCAGGCACTGCCATAAACATTTAGATGTGTATTGTAGCCATCTATGCTAAATTCCTGTCTCAATTTCAAAGGACGATTCTGTGACAATGTAGAGTCAGGTGGCCAGATGAGGTCATTCTGCAAACCATCTTGGGTGTTATAGTTTTCACTGAGTAGTTTGAGTATTAAGTATTCTGTTTTGGGGAGCTTGACTAGAATGACTGCTCATGTATTTCATTGTGCATTGCTCTATCAAGTAAGTTATTAGGAAATAGTATTTCTCCTAGATTCAGTCAGGAATATACTGAAGCTTAGCTTAGAGATATTTTTTTTTGTACGAGTCTGTCCATCAAAGTTATTTTCAGTATTTCTTCTGATTTGAAATCTGTGGTCTACTGTAAATATATATTTAGGATTTCTTCTTCTTTTAGTATTATTAAATATATTTAAACTTTTATTGTGGCTGGTGCTTTTTAGAAAATATTTAAGCTTTGAGAGTGCTTATATTTATTTGGTGACGCTGTATGGGCCACTCCAGAAGGCCTAGCTGTCTTGGTCAAGTACTGCCATATGTATTTAGTATAATTGGACACCCTTTGTTAAGGGCCTTACAGTAGCTGACTGTGGAATGTGTGGTGGCGGTGATAACTACCTTATACTTGGGGCATAAGGGGACATGGCAGGTAAATCTGTGCCAGCCTTTCCCATGAGAGTGTGTGTCTGAAAAATCATATGTCATAATGTGTCAGTGTGTGTCGGCTGCTTGGAGCAGGGACACCAAGTACTGGGCTTACAGAGAGGGTGCTGTGGATGTCTTGGCTTGGACACTTGGCTGAGGACATAACCCTACAACTGTACCACGAAGGAGTCTTATTGGGGAGACAGAGCGATCCAGACCCTGGACTGTGTGTGTTCCCTGTGTGCTCTTAAGTAAAAACTAAATAAAAACTCCAGCCAAGCTAGAACTTACACTGAGTGACCTCTCAAACCTCTTGCATCAGAGGCACATGGGATGTATGCAAATGACCCTTATGAACATCAGGTGTTTCAGCTATATGGCGATTCTGAATGCCCATGACGTATTTCTTTTAAAGTTGTTTCAGTTGACAATTTTAGGCCATTTAAGCCAAACCCCACTAGCTGTGGATATGCATATTTCAGCCTTATGACCTCTTCAGCACAGCACAAGCAGTGTGTTTGATTAAGCATAAGAAACACAGGGCTGTTATATCCACCTGATGTCCATTGCCATTAGGGTGACTGCAAAATATCCAAACTAACAAATTAAAACAGAGAGTGAGAAGGTCACACAACAATCACTCAGTAAAAACTAAATGAAAACTCCAGCCAAGCTAGGAGTGCTCTGAAGGGGAATTGTGCTTCATGCAGAGAGGTCTGCATCTAGAAACACTGAGTGCATCCATTTGTATTCCAAGTGCACGTCTTTCTCCAGTGTCAGTGGTGAGGATTCAGGCTCCTTGATTACTGGCCCAGCATGAGGACGTCATGTATTGGTGAGCAGTGGTGGTGGGATATTAATTGAACTCCTGTAGCCTGTAAGCAGTTGTCACTAAAAAAAAAAAAAAAAAAAGGTGCAGTCTCAAACAGCCACAAAGTAGGCAGTCAGTTTTATTTATTTACTTTTTGTTAGCGTAGTTATTCAGGGAGAGCAGGCAAGGATGTCAGCAGAGGATTATGGCAAGCTGACAAGGAACCAATTGGTTAAGATGTGCCAAGCTAAAGGACTGGTACATGCCATCCTGACTAAAGGGGAAATGATAGCCGCCTTAATCACAGCTGCAGCACAGACCAGCTACCAGGAAGACAATCAGTCTGGCATTGGGGGATGTACAGCTGTCAGCACAGTTCAACTTTTCTTCAGTGGAATCCACCTGGAGTAAGAGACTAGAAGTGGTGGCCAAGTATTTGGAGCTAGAATTATCAGAGAGACTGTGGCATTTGGAGGCTGAAGAAAATGAGAGACTGTGGCATTTGGAGGCCGAAGAAAATGAGAGACTGTGGAGTTTGGAGGCTGAAGAAAAGGAGAAGGAGCATCAGCATGAGATGGAGATGCTATCTTTTCGCCAGGCTCATGGAGATAATGAGGAAGGGAATAATCGAACCCCAGAAGCAATAAAGGTCAATACATTTCTGCCACAATTTACAGGAGGTGGTAATTTTGATAATTTTATTCATATATTTGAAATGGTGTGTAAACAGTATAATGTTGACCAGGGGGTCTTGTTACTGTTCCTGACCTCCTTACTCCATGGTAAAGCTGCATCTGCTGTTTCTAAGTTGTCTGATACTGGTTGCTAAAACTATGCTACTGTTAAAACATGTTTATTGGAATGTTTTAAATTAACACCTGAAGCTTACAAAAAAAAGTTTTGTGAGCGTAGACGCAAGGCAGATGCAAGTGTGTGCGATTATACTGCTGAGTTAAGCACTTAATTTCATAGATGGGTGTGTGTATGTCGGGCCACCACTTTCAAAGGGCTGGCAAACCTTTTGGTGAGGGAACAAGCCCTTAGCACTTTGTCTGAGGACATGAGAATCTGGTTGGCAGACATGGAATGTAGCTCTGCAGATGAGCTGTGGAAAAAAGGGGATCTCTATGTAGCAAGCAGGGCATCAATGCACAGGAAAGGATACGCAGTGCTGCACAAGGATATAAGGGAACCCTTAGTGGGCAAGCTAAACTGCCCCAACAGAGTCCACCAGTCACAGGGGAAGCCACTAGTTCAGGTACATGGCCAGGATCAAGGGTTGAATGTCTTGAATGTAACCAGTGGGACCATGTAGCATCTAGATGTCCACAGAGGCAAGATGGGGAACAAAAGTGAGGGGAGCCATCAAGTGGGAATAACAGAATTCCAGTAGTAAGTTGTCTGGAGACAACAGGGGTATCAAACTTATCACAAGAGTTTATATCCTATCTTAGTGGATGGATAACAGGCCACTGCCAAGAAAGGGACAGCCTCTGTGATACAACAATTGTGAAGCCTGCAGTGGTTAAAGAGCAGCAGTGCTTCCTTGGGCAGTCTTCTCCAGTCGGAGCTTTTGGAGGGATCCCATTCCATATGCCTTTGGAGAGGTTCATCTTGACTGAGTGTGGAAAAGGAAGCAAGCAAGTAGAGGTTCACATTGACTAAGAGGGAGGAAAAGGAAGCAAGTAGGTGTGCTTAAGGATATTGTAGCAGATGTCTTGATAGGGAATGATTTTGGTAATGCAGTAGCTTGTTTGCATGCAGTGACACGCAGTCATGCTTTTGCAGACAATCCTTTGGGTCTGCTATCCTGGAGGAGACCCAGACAGACCGCATCCCTGATGAAGGCAGGACTGGTTGGTGTGGGCAATTCAAGGAGAGAGATGCCTTGTAGCAGTGAGCCTGAAGATGAGCCATGGCTGCTGGTAGGTACTGATGTTCCTTTGGACTACAAAGGCAGAGGTGAGTGATAGTGGCCAGGCAGACAATGAGGCATCACTGTCAGAAGATGTCAGACTTCCTGTGGAAGGAGTGCTGGGAAAAGTCACAAACGAGAGTTGAGCTAGGCTCAACTCTCAGACCCTGCATTACAACGCTTGAGGGGAAGTAGCTAGGGAGACTCTTGATTCTCAAGGAAAAGGGGAGTCTGTATACTGGTACCAAAGGGTTACTGTATAGAGAGTGGACCTCTGAGGGAGTGCTAGAAGGTTGGTATTGCCCACAGCCTGCTGTTTGGCACATGTAGCCATAACCCATGACATGAGACATACTATACAGAAGTTTTATTGGCCTGGGATTGCCAATGATGTAACCGGGTACTGCAGAACCTGTGAGGAGTGCCAAAAACTAGGCAAGGCAGCAGACAAGGTCAAAGTTGCTTTGATGCCTTTGCCTGTGATTGAGGAACCATTTCAGAGGGTAACTTTGGATATTGTGGGGACTTTTAGTACTCCAAATCCCCCAGGGAAGAATTATATCCTAGTGGTGGTAGATTATACTACTAGATAGTCTGAGGCGGTGGCTCTGTCTGCCTTCAGGCATTGTAGGTGGCAAATGCTTTGCTAGAGCTTTTCATAAGGGTAGGTTTCCCAAAAAAAATACTGACTGACAGAGGTGCCAGTTAACTGCTAAACTTGCTGGTTTGTCTTTGGGAGTGCTGTGGGTTATCCAATGGGCATTTACAGACCAGTTTGAGAGTAGAACAAATATTTGTGGCATCTGTTAGCTTACAGAGAGGTAACCCAGGAATCCACAGGTTTTACACCCTTTGAGCTGTGCTGTATGGGCATAGGGTGAGGGGATCTTTAGATGTGATTTGTGATGAGTGGGAGGGTGTGTGTGAATCCCACAAGTAGTCTGTTGTGGCGTATGCCCTAAACTGCAGGGCAAGGCTTAGGGAGCACATGGGTTTGGCCTAGGAGAACCTGGCAGGAGCCCAACAGCAGAAAAAGGTCTGGTATGACAGAAATGCGTGAGCCAAAG
This sequence comes from Protopterus annectens, assembly GCF_019279795.1. Lineage (NCBI taxonomy): Eukaryota > Metazoa > Chordata > Ceratodontiformes > Protopteridae > Protopterus > Protopterus annectens. Next base: position 1,222,755,240 of record NC_056729.1, on the reverse strand, counting down.
AGTATGCTGTATGATAGCAGGTGATGGTAATCATTCCTGTCAGGCACACTAAGCTGCAGGCAGCCAGGGAGGGACCCTTCAAAGTGTTAAGGACAGTCAGTGATAAGTACATGGTAGAACTGATAAGCAGGAGACAGGAGCACAGACTGTACCATGTTAACATGATGAAACCTTACCATGATAGGAAGGCCTTTGTGCCAAGCATTTGCAGTATGAAGCAGGAGTCTGAGGGGGATCTGTGGTTACATAGAGCCTGCCAGCAAAATACCAAAA